>NC_054704.1:70327986-70627986 GCF_016097555.1 Gigantopelta aegis
AGTGTAGATTCTATATCGTCGTAAAATATATAACAAAATGGTCATCAAAACTGTCAGCATAAAACAATATTCTTAATACAGTGCTAAGCATCAGCAAGGAATCAACTTGGGTACAACAGTTAAATCCTTTCTAGAACTGTGACCTTTCGAAGCAGCAATGGTCCTTGTTAAACGTGTAGTGTTTCCAAAAAACGATTCCTGTCGAACAGTTACATTTCTAAGATCCAAAAGTCTTTGTAAAACGTTAATAGTTTTCATTGGACGAACCTTGTCAAAGCAGTTGCCTTTCTAGCCACTAAAGACCCCTCTTACAACGGCTGTCTTACACGACGACGGTTGATATTTAAAACAGCTACGTTCCAGACCAAGCAAAGCCTTTTAAAGATAGTTACGTATCTTTATTGCAATGGTTAGTTTTCGCATAAATTATTTCCCGGAGAGGTTGGATTTGTTTTATTGGTTAAACGTTTGGCCAATGGTGTCTGTGTGTATATATAAACACGGTGTCGTACAAACATATAGTCGTTGGCTTTCATAAACGATTTTCCAATCGATTGTGCCATCAAAATGTTTACACCTGAAAAAAAGACGACGATATATAACAGTAATAATTAGTATTCAATTTAAACACGTATATTAATGAAGAAGAACAGGGATCAATCAATTCATAAACCTGTTGAAGATAATTAACACGTACCCGATTGAAATCGTAAAACATTTACCTGTTTTATATCGAGCTATCTAGAGGAAATTATAGATCGCGGTTAACTGATTTGTCGTTCAGCTTCTATACCACTAAGGTTTCGAGCATGTATGTCCCGGGTCCCGTCTCTGGATAGCTGGAGGCCCGACCCGGAACAGATGAATATATACACTTCTTTTTCTTTTTTTCCTTTTGTTTTTTTCTCTCTTTTTTTGACAGAAATAATACTGTGTAGACGTATATCCATTCTAGAACGTCCTACAACATATTATGGCCAAGTCATCGATTGAGCATTTAATGGTTGTTTTGTTTCTTCCATTCTTAGTCGTGTCTGCCATTTATTCAAATGAAATTCCGATTCTGTTAAAAAAAAAAAAAAAATTCTACAGCTGTTGGCGAAAATTAAACGGTTCCACCGACAGTATAAATGTTAGACACGTTCCCTTCATTCACTTTCGTAAAATATAAAATAAACTAAGAATAGGACAATTCCTTCCAATATAGGCCTAACTAAATGATCCGTAAAAATGCACAGCAGCTAAAGCAAATGACGTCATTCACAAAAAAATCACCTGATTCAAATAATAGTGAATGAACGTTCGCATTCTTACGCGACATAAGTATCAATGAAGTTTACACAAAGAATACTACAGGCATATTTAAAGCTAAACAAAATAAATTCAGTTATGTATTGTTAAAGTATGCATATAAATTTAATTATAAGGTTTGACCGCAATTATTTTTTGGTCCATGCAAGTATGAACCGAAAAAACGATGTGCACACTTTTGTATGACCCTCTACGCGGGATCATACAGTGTGCAATTAAATTTTTCGGTTCATACTTGCATGAACCAAAAAATAATTGCGGTCAATTCTTAAATGTTTTCTTAAATCTACCCCCCCCCCCCCCCACACACACACACACACCTATTTATCCTTTGACAAATACTTCCACACGTTTACTAGTCCTATCTTATATATATATATATATATATATATATATATATATATATATATATATATATATATATATATATATATATATATATATATATACATCGTCGCGTGAGAGCCAGAAGGACGTAAGTGCATAAAAATTCATTTTTAAAAAGCCGAGATAATGAAGGAAAACTGTTTTTCTTGATCAGTAGTTAAGATGTCGAATTTCTTTTAATGACAATGAAAGCTGAACATATTTACGATTTCTTTGTACATTTGCGGTATTTATAGCATATTAGGTGTTTTAGTTATTTGCTTAAATAGTTGTAGTTACGACAATTATTGACTCATGATTGGATTAAATGCGTCACTTACGACCGACAGTATATCAAGTAAATTTGAATATTTATTCTGAAAGAACAATCACTTGTAAAACATTTCAGTTTGCAAATCACATATTTATTTTTAAAAAGAGAAAGCTTGTAAATAGAACATATTTAGAAGCAAACATTCAAAAAGGAATACAAGTAGAAGTACGTATTAATAATATCACCGCTTAAACAAAATATTACGTGAAAAAAAAGTTATTTTACTTTTGTTAATAATAATACGATAAATGAAATCAAACTACTCTGTCTCGTGAAATCTTTGTTTTCTTTGACCCACCCCTGATTTTGTTTAAGTCTGGTGCAGGGTTTTTGCCAGAGGGTAAAAAGGTATGGTGCCATACCCAAATATTTTTGCAGAATGGAACTTTTTGACAAAATTAATTACTCTTATCATTACTGTATGATTTTCTTAATCCTAACCCTAAACGTAAACCATTTTCTTTCTAAGGGAGGACCCACCATACCCCTGTTGACTGTGGTTGCATTCAATTCCATAGAGCCATACCCAAGAATTTCTATCTGGCAGAAACACTGTGATGGTAGTGCTCCATGTTGGTTGTTTGATGGTGGTGCATCAGAATCAGACAACTTGTCCATACAAAACCTCTTTTTCTAGGCAAGTGTTCGCTCCTGGTGAG
Source organism: Gigantopelta aegis (assembly GCF_016097555.1). Lineage (NCBI taxonomy): Eukaryota > Metazoa > Mollusca > Gastropoda > Neomphalida > Peltospiridae > Gigantopelta > Gigantopelta aegis. The sequence goes on from NC_054704.1 coordinate 70,330,657, forward strand.
TCATCAGAAAAGCTGATGTCATTTTGTGTGCAGTGTTCTTTCCGTGTTCTTTGAGCCATGGGAGTCCTTTTGCAGATAGTTCCTGGTTCTGCAACCTCAGGGTGTACTTCACTAGTTTCAAGAATACCTGGTTTATCAGTTAGTGCAACAGACAAACCGGAATAGTTAAGCAAACTGAAGCTGGTATCCTTAATGAAGAAACTATGTTTAGCAGCCTATTGGCTTGGGATACACCGGGTTCAAGTGAAGCTCATTCAAAGGATATAGGGTTTACATTTCCAATGAGGGTGTGTACTGAATATAAAATCCAGAAGTAGTGAACACTATACCATGTCCACCTGTTGAGTATGCAGGATCCTCTCCATGTTATATTGAGTGAACAGTAACCCCTACAGCTTTTGCTGTGCGTTGGGTGTACTCTCCGGGTTCTGTTGTGTGTTCAGTGCACATTCCTGGTTTTGTTGTGTATTTGTTGATCTCTCCGGGTTCTGTTGTGTGTCCAGTGAGCTCTCCAGGTTATATTGCGTGTTCGGTGATCTCTCCAGGTTCCGTTGTGTGTCCAGTGATCTCTCCAAGTTCTATTGTGTGTTCAGTGATCTCTCCAGGTTCTGTTGTGTGTCCAGTGACCTCTCCAGGTTCTGTTGTGTGTCCAGTGATCTCTCCAGGTTCTGTTGTGTGTTCAGTGATCTCTCCAGGTTCTGTTGTGTGTCCAGTAATCTTTCCTGGTTATGTTGTGTGTTGGGTGTACTCTCCGGGTTCTGTTGTGAGTTCAGTGCACACTCCTGGTTTTGTTGTATATTTGGTGATCTCTCCGGGTTCTGTTATGTGTCCAGTGGTCTCTCCAGGTTATATTGTGTGTTCAGTGATCTATCCAGATACCGTTGTGTGTCAGGTGATCTCTCCAAGTTCTATTGTGTGTTCAGTGATCCCTCCAGGTTATATTGCGTGTTCGGTGATCTCTCCAGGTTCCGTTGTGTGTCCAGTGATCTCTCCAAGTTCTATTGTGTGTTCAGTGATCTCTCCAGGTTCTGTTGTGTGTCCAGTGATCTCTCCAGGTTCTGTTGTGTGTTCAGTGATCTCTCCAGGTTCTGTTGTGTGTCCAGTAATCTTTCCTGGTTATGTTGTGTGTTGGGTGATCTCTCCGGGTTCTGTTATGTGTCCAGTGGTCTCTCCAGGTTATATTGTGTGTTCAGTGATCTATCCAGATACCGTTGTGTGTCAGGTGATCTCTCCAAGTTCTATTGTGTGTTCAGTGATCCCTCCAGGTTCTGTTGTGTGTCCAGTGGTCTCTCCAGGTTCTACTGTGTTCAGAGATCTCTCCAGGTTATGTATGATGTGTGTTCAGTGATATATCCAGACTATGTTATGTGCAGTGTTTTATTGAGTGTTAAGTGATCAATCCTCCGGTTTCTGTTGCATGTGCTAAATTATTTTCTGGGTCTGTTGTGAGTGATATGTCATGCTCAAGTTCTCTTGTGTGTGCTACGTCATGATCATGGCATGTTATATGTGTGTTCTGTCATGTTCTTCAGGTTCTGTTGTGTGTACTATGCCACGTTCAGGTTCTTTTGTGTATGCCACGTCATATGCAGGTTTTCTTGTGAGTGCTATGTCATGTTCAGGCTCCGTCGCAAGTGACTGGATAAGGTCCGTGGTATGCGCTGTCCTGTCTGTGGGGAAGTGCATATAAAAGATACCATGCTGCATTAGGAAAAATGTAGTGGGTTTCCTCTGATGACTACGAGTCACAATTACCAAATGTTTAACATCTAATAGCCGATGATTAATTAATCAATGTGCTCTAGTGATGTCATTAAACAAAACAAACAAATAAACTTTCGCCAGTGCTGTCTCGTTCATTTTCTATGGTGATTATTTTCTCATGTTTAGCTTTTTGCTGTTATGTTCAGGTCTTGTTGTCATTGATGTGCCAAGTTCTGTTGTGTATGCTATATATCATGTTCAGGTCCTGTTATGTGAGCTATGTCATGTTCATGTCCTGTTGTGTGAGCTATGTCATGTTCAGGTCCTGTTATGTGAGCTATGCCATGTTCATGTCCTGTTGTGTGAGCTATGTCATGTTCAGGTCCTGTTGTGTGAGCTATGTCATGTTCATGTCCTGTTGTGTGAGCTATGTCATATTCAGGTCCTGTTGTGTGATATGTCATGTTCATGTTCTGTTGTGCGTGCTGTGTTGTGTCATGTTCGCGTTCAACATTCTGTTGCAAATATTCGTTAATTGTAAAGTTAATAAAAATGCATAGATCTTGCTGTCGTTTATGTTGAGGCCACATTCACTTTATTCGCCTTTACACTTTACGTCTGATTACACTATCTTCTGTTACTGGACTTTGTCCTGGATAACTTACAATTGCGTTTGCATGTGCAATATTGTTAATCCATAATGCCTACATTAGGGCAATCCTATAGATCTTCAAAGGCAGCTGACAGACGGAACTTGATCACCGTAACATACAATTAAATACATCCAAAATCAGTGTAATTATGCTTGCACTTTGGTCGTATATGCCACATACAACATTATTATGAATTCAAATTGTTTCTACGGATACAAATTATGTTAGAAACTTTGCTTCGATTAAAAAAACTTCAAAATAGATATTTGTTTTTCAAGACAATTCACCAAAACATGTTTATTATTATAATTATGGTGCACATAAAATTGCAAACCATACCAACATTAATGTTACTGCAATTCCTATTTATATATACAGACACGATTCTTGTCTGTTGCCAAATGGTTCGTTGCATGCAGTATCAATTTTTTCCCTATATTAGACCGGGCTCTCACAACGACAAAAGTTATATTATTTTTAGGATTCAAGCACATAAAAATATTGACATAATGTACGCTCTATTGTACTTCGCATTTGTAATTTCTATCACAAACCGATAACAATGAATGCATATGGATCGTATTTGGCACATACGACCTATGTCAGACATAGTTATATAACGAACTGTATTTAAAATGGGTGTATCTACCACATACGACCAGTCATGTTCACATAATGGACAGCAAGGAAATCGGAGGAAAGTCGTACGTGTCAGTTACGTCTGTTTTCGTGCAAATGGGTATCTGTGATTCACTTACGACCATTTAAATCCTTCAGTATAAGCGATGCTATTAGGGACACAGCTACGATTTTTTGTGACAATATGTAATCGGGGATGGCGATTCCAAATATACAAAAAGACGTTTTAGGTCGTATCTGCCACTTACGACCTTTTAGCTCTCACGCGACGATATATATATATATATATATATATATATATATATATAGAATACTGGTGGTTATCATTAAAGGCTTGAAAGGTGCTCAATACTTTAAGGGAGAGTAGAGCATGCAATAAATATATATATTGCGCTTTTGTCCTACGCTATTACTCCGAGTTTCACGCCCTTCGACGATCTTCAGATAGCTGACACTGGTGAAAAGATTGCAGGGTTTTTATTTTTATGTAGTGCGGTTGCGTGGTTTGGGCTTACTGGTGTGACGGCATTTTGAGATGAGCTCAGTCCTTTTGTTGAGATTGTTTTTGTCTTTTGTTTGTAGGATGGCGAGCTTTTCCTCAATGCACAGGTTACATTGGCCGGAGTTTCGTTTGTGCGTGTTCGACTGTTTGATAATTATGTGAAGAATAACCTGACGTCACATACACCTTGCATTACCGTGGATATTGTACAACATATCGATAGCACATCTGTTATATTGTTAGTATATATTTTTATGTGAAAAATTATTATATTAAACATTATAATATACCGAAGAACAAAAGAAACGCATATATATTTGTTTTTTCACGATAAATGTAATTCGATAAGTTATATACTCTCAAAATGGACCTAAAATATTCACAAGACATTTGTAATTTTAATAGACCGAAAAAATAATGGGATTCAAACTTGATTTTTTGGGGTTAAATTAATTAAATAAAACTAACTATTTCAAATCTGTTTTTATTTATCAGTATATAACAGCCCTCTGTCCTTAACGGCCAAAAGTTAAAGTTTGTTTTGTTTAACAACACCACTAGAACACATTTATTAATTAATCCTCAACTATTGAATGTAAACCCTTTGGTAATGTTTACATATAATCTTAGAGAGGAAACTCGCTACATTTTTTCTATTAGTAGCACGGGATATTTTATATGCATCATCCCACAGACAGGATAAAAAAAACCCCCACGAAAAACACAACCCAAAACCCAATTCAGTGGGGCTGTCAAATATTACTTATCGCTATTTTTGTCAAAATTAAACACATTGCCTCTCCGTAACGCCAGACTATCCCCCACCCCAAAAACATATTGTTAAAAATTGCGTAACCCTTTGACATCCTCCCCCCCCCCCCACTAAAAAAAATAAAAAATAAAATAAAATAAAATTCCAAAACAAGTCGTGCAATAGGTGTAATATAATTTTAACGTACTGTTTTGCGATTTTGAAAAGCGTAGATTCGCATTTTAACTCTATTTATAATCGTTATTGTGTGTATACGTCTAGTTAAAAATGGTATTTGAATATTCGAAGGAAATGAGCGAATGTAACTTAACAACAACTGACTCATCAATTAACGGGTTGTTTCCCTGACATTGCCAAATTGTTGTTTCGTTTTTGTTGTTTTTTTGCCAGAAAATGTACCATTTTGACATTAAAATTTTCGTTTTGATTAATGTATAAAATTGGCCTCTAGAAAACTTTGTCAATCCGAAAAACCACTGTTGTATTAATTATCTTATATAGTTTTTGTTTTAATTCTTTTTTACGAAATGCAGCCACCCGAATCATAATACACATTTAATATTATGACACTCGAGACATATTTTATGTTCCCAACTGATTGCATGTGACAAGCAGCATACAGGACCGACCTTGAATAAAACCGCATTATCTATTTCATTTCCCCAATACGACCTAACCCCCCTGCCAGATATTCGAATACTTGAAAATACTATTCGAATATTTCGAATAGCAATTAGAGAGCGAATACTCGAATATTCGGACCGAACACGAGCTAAAACTACCTACGTTAAACATTGTCGCCGTGAGAGCGTTTATGGAAAAAAGTGAGTTACGTAACGCTATTCAATACACCCACCCATCCACCCACCCCTTTAACACTACATAGCGTTTGGACCTAACCCCCCCCCCCCCCCCCCGGAGCGTTACGTAATATTTGAATGACACCAATTGTTTAACTGACATGTTTGGGTAATAGTATACCACATTTATATATACCGTTATCTATGGCGACAGATTGCTGTCGTCAGTTGTAAAATTTAGTGTTCTTTTGTTGGGGGGGGGGGGGGGGGGGGGGGGGGGGGTGACATTGGTAAATTCATGTGATGTATTTTCCCGTTTATGAAATGTATAATTGTGGAATAGTTACACACTGAAAAGAATGCATACATACATACATGTACATACATACAGTCATACAGACTCAGTCAATTTACAAAGTGCCTGATTCACTCAGTCAGTTTACAAAGTGCCTGAAATTTCCAGTCTTTTTACAAATTGCTTGGAAAATGATCCCCTTTATTTGACAGATTGACTGAAATGAGTCGGATGAAAGTAAATGAAGATAATATATATCTTTATGACTTATTTATTAAGTATGAAAGACGAGTTGTGAGAGTTCACTTTAATCACGCATTGTGCTCTTAAGTAACTGACATTCGTTTGATGTTGTAAACACCACATATAATATAACACCAGTAACTGAAGATTAGAGATATACCGTTGATATTTACACAGTATGAAAGACAAGAAAGACAAATATCTTTTTATAATAATAATTAAAATAAATAAAATCATAATAACAAAAAGGTACACTTGTTTGACTTGCACTGCTTGCCACTTTGCACACAATAATTACACTTGGCAAAACCTTGCCCACCACACATCGATTCTTCTTGGATCTGGGCTGTGGCTTCAGAGCTTTCAGGAGAATTTACTTCAGTGGAATCAGAAGGTGTCAGTGCATCTTTGAGGTCATCTTCAGACACACGTCGCTCTAGCATTTCACTTGAAAGGGTGCTGAACGTAGTCCAATTCGTGCATCACACCCGAAAAGGGCCTTTAATGGGGATTGTTTTATTCCAAAATGGTATCTCTGAGGAATAGTGACTGTGTCTAAAACCATCTGTAAACGCTTACTAAATAATGTATTACGATTTTATTCAATTAAGTACGCACTATAAATGGATAATTAACATCAGAGATCTATTTTACCAGCTTGGATTGTATAACGTTTGTGAGCAGCAGTCATTTAAATCAGTGGAGTGGTTAAAAAGAGTTGTGAAGAGAAGATTTTCTGATCAGTATCTGCAAACATGGAGAAATGACTACTTATAGAATGCTTAAAGAGAAATTGGAATTAGAATAATATTTTAACATTCTGGATAAAACATGTACACAAAATTTTTCGATTTAGAATTTCATATCACTTTTTACCAACATGGAGAAATAACTACTTATAGAATGCTTAAAGAGAAATTGGAATTAGAATAATATTTTAACATTCTGGATAAAACAATGTACACAACATTTTTTCGATTTAGAATTTCATATCACTTTTTACCAGTTGAAAAGGGGACGTGGACAAACATTTTATATGAAAATAGAAACTGTACGCTTTGTAATAGCAATATTGTTGGAAATGAATTTCATTATCTATTTATATGCACAAAATGTAGACAAGAAAGACTAAAATATCTTAACAAATACTATGTAAATTGACCAACTCTTCAGCTCAAAAAGTATCAGTGTTCTTAAAACATTGTGTAAGTTTATATAAATTATTAACATACAATTGTGTGCTTCTTGACTTATATACCACGATACAAACAGATGAGCAGGTAAATATTAAAAACAGTTAAAATTACACGTATGTTTTTGAAATCATCTTGACAATTTGTATGTTTATTATTATTTATGTTCCTGTGATGCTACCGAATGGGGTCTGTTCTGTTCTGTTCTGATTATAGTGAACTCACATCAACTGAACAATACTGCCCATAGCTAATTGGCTGCTACTCCTAAAAGGATTACCTTTTAACCATATTAACAAGATATATTGTATTTATTGCGTTTCATCATGTCGAAATAAATCTGGGGTTGTTTTTTTCCATCTGACTCATTTCAATCAATCTGTCAAATAAACGGGCTAATTTTCCGGCACTTTGTAAAATGACAGGAAATTTCAGGCACTTTGTAAATTGACTAAGTGAATCAGGCAATTTATAGATTGCCTGGAAATTTCAAGTATTTTATAAATTGCCTGATTTTAGACATTGACTATAACATATACACGTTCTTAGCCGCTACACACGTCAATATTTTACGAACATGCAAAGCGTGCTTTACGCATTATTCCAGTTACTGGAATAAAACGATAGGTACGTACACGCACCACACACGTATCGGACACTTGGTTACACTTCTTTGTGTATGTGACCGGCCTCGGTGGCGTCGTGGTTAGGCCATCGGACTATAGGCTGGTACGTATTGGGTTCGGATCCCAGTCGAGGCATGGGATTTTTAATCCAGATACCGACTCCATACCCTGAGTGAGTGCTCCGCAAGGCTCAATGGGTAGGTGTAAACCACTTGCACCGACCAGTGATCTATAACTGGTTCCACAAAGGCCATGGTTTGTGCTATCCTGCCTGTGGGAAGCGCAAATAAAAGATCCCTTGCTGCCTGTCGTAAAAGAGTAGCATATGTGGCGACAGCGAGTTTCTTCTAAAAACAGAGTCAGAATGACCATATGTTTGACGTCCAATAGCCGATGATAAGATAAAAAAAATCAATGTGCTCTAGTGGCGTCGTTAAATAAAACAAACTTTACTTTTTACTTCTTTAAGTTACCGGGCGGATGCAATGCAAACCTATCACTTACCAAAAACAGTTATCACAAAGTAAGTTATGTTTTGCTCATTCGATGACACAGCAATAATTTCCTTCTACGTTGTCACAACAAAGCTAGAAACAAATGCATGATAGGTCAGTACTGGTGTTTATTTTGCTCTTTAAACTATGGCCGTGTTTGTTGTTAGCTATATAACCCGGTAACTGTAATGATTCTCCTAATGGGTAAATAGTGTAAAAACAAACGTACACGATATAAAATGAAGTGCTATTTGATATTGTCAGTATGTATAATTATGTTAGTCTTAAAAATATGTATATAGAAAAATAGTTGCATGCGCGCGGGAAGCATGTCAACATGGGGGGTGGGGGTGGGGGTGAATCTGACTGATGAGAACAATGTTCTGGGTCAGTGAAACAGACTGTGCAAAACGCTAAACGTCTGTGGTCTTTTAAGGGCGTGGCACCTCCATAAGGTTTTGGACACAATGTGCCATGAGATGCAACCTCCTGCATTCGTCGTGAGAAATTCCCGTATATGCAATAATTTTTAATGCATTTTTTGTATGATATATTATATTTGCATATATACCTAAAGGCCCACTCTGAACAGATAATACATGCATTTGAGAGAAAGGGATGTTTAAAAGTGGTCGTAAGTTTCGTCGTTCTTTTTGCCACTAATCTAGTGATTAGTTCTATAAGCGCTTCGTAAAACGTGTGTAACTACTATTAGCAAACGTAACTTTACGATATTTTGTGGAAATGACTTCAGAATTCTACGCTTGTGCACTGATTATTATTTTTTTTTTTTTTTTTTTTTTTTTTACCATTCCGTTGATGACAAATGTCAACGCATGCAAAGGGAGAAGACATGGGTTGTTACAGTAATTATATACACAATTTATACACACATAATGTAGTTACTACTTTATAGGCAGAATTAATTAAAATGATATATTCACAAGGACCTGGATTTTAACAAATATCTAGAGTAAATTGAAGTACATAGAGAATGAGAATGACAGTGAGAGAGAGAGAGAGAGAGAGAGAGAGAGAGAGAGAGAGAGAGAGAGAGAGAGAGAGAGAGAGAGAGATGAGGGTAGAAGAAAGAGACACACACACACACACACACACACACACACAATCAAAACAGTGTATTAAAACAATTAGAACTTACCAATGGAAAGATGTAACAGGCTGGACTTCAATATACTTATTGATCAACTGACATTGGCATGTTAAATGTTGACGACTATCTGCCTTTGAAATACATGACCAAATTTCTAGATATGCCTATCTGGAAAAGCTGATCAACTGCAATGTAGAACACTATCCAGGCTGTCACTGGCAGGCTAACTGATCAGCAAACACGTTGGCCATCATACATTGTTTTTTACATGCGAAGTAAGCATACTGTTAAAACTACATACATATAGTGCCTCTGTCCTCACTTTCGGAGCGGGATTTAGCTCAGTCGGATGAGTGCTCGCTTGAGGTGCTTGCGTCGCAGGATCGAATCACCCCAGTGGATCCATTAAACTGATTGTTTTTTTCTCGTTCCAACCAGTGCACCATAAGTGGTCAAAGGCCGTGGTATGTGATTTCCTGTCTGTGGGAATGTGCATATAAAAGACCCCTTGCTGCATTAGGAAAAAACATTACCAAATGTTTGACATCCAATAGCCGATGATCAGTTAACCAATGTGCTCCAGTGGTGTCGTTAAACAAAACGAACTTTAAACTGTCCTCACTTTCCACCCAATAGCCGATGTATATCTGTGCTGGGGTGTGGTTAAACTGTCCTCACTTTATCATCACTGTTTTGACAGTGATTCATGAGTGCATGTCATCACAACTGTATGTATTCCGGTGAGCTCTGTCCGCTGCCAGTTTCAATTTAGTAAACTAGTCTGGGAGTGGCAGTCCTCTTTGTGACAGAGCAAGAAGAAGGATGAAATCTCCAATAAAGGATCTCCTTGGGAGTGGCTGTCCGCCTATAGACGAGGCACTAGATAGAGATTCGGGGAATCACCCACTATTTTTGCCAAATGTCCATTCGACTCTGCTTTGTGCAGAGATATTGCCTACAGATCGCGTATTACAGTTCTGTTGTTCCGATTTAAGCCGACATAAGGTGCTAACTGTATTATCGAGAACTTGCCAGCGATCTGCGTTGTTTTCAAGTTGACATCTGCAATATGGACAGTCCCATTATACATTCTAATGCGCACCTTGTCGATAAGTATCATGAATCCATGAAGCGTACAACAAACAACTTCCGATTGGGTAATGATACGTCACGTTTAGTTTCCATTTAAGACAATATTGTACTGCATCGTTTTGCGGACCGAACCTACATATATGATTATACTACTGTATATGTTTTCTGTACGATGTCATTGATATATATATATATATATATATATATATATATATATATATATATATATATATATATATATATATATATATATATATATATTACACACCAGTGTAAGATATTACTCATGTCATAATAATTACTCATTATCTAACTAGTGTAATATTGGCACGCGCGGAGTGGCGGGGTAATTTTTTTAATTTGAATGACGTCGATATTGGATCTTCCTGCAATAAAATAAATTGGGTGCATGACGCGTCCTTTTCCCGAACGCTAGAAAATATATACTACTCAAAAGAATTTAAGGGTCAGACGATATTTTCGACATTATTTTCTAAATGTCAATTATATTAGCTAGACCATAATGTCACGCATGGTATTGTTCCATTTTGACGAAAGTGGGTCTAAGCAACCCATAAATGAATTAAAATCCACTGTCATTGACACTGTCGACTAGTTCTAATGGAGAAAACATGCTTACATTTGCATGTAAATTAGGGCGAAAGCAAATAGTCTGCTAAGTGCCCATAACTTGCTTTTTCACAAAGCGCTTCATTTGCACGCTTTGCACGTGTATTCCATGTTCCCAATGCTGAATTTCCGTATAATTGGAGCTTGCGTTCGTGTACGGTGCACACTCCAAATTCGACAATGGTACGACTTCAACTGACTATCGAAGATCGAGGAAGGGCTATTGCTTGGCTTCAGGATGGCAATACGCAAAGAAATGTTGCTCTGAGACTTGGTGTCAGTCAGAGTGTCGTTGGCCGACTGTGGCAACGGTACCAAGCAACGAATTCTGTTCGAAATCGTCCACGTTCGGGAAGACCCCGAAGCACTACAAATAGAGAGGACCGCTACATCACCAATATGGCTCTACGTCAACGCACAACCACTGCACGCCGATTACGTGACAATCTGCGGACTGCGACTGGAACTCGAGTGTCTGATCAAACCATACGCAATCGTCTGAGAGCCAATAATCTACGCTGCCGTCGCCAGGCTGTTCGACCACCACTCCTACCACGTCACAGAACGGCCAGACGTCACTGGTGCACACTTCATCTGCGGTGGCAACGTGTTCAGTGGGGTCGAGTGATGTTCACTGATGAGTCCAGGTTTAGTCTCCAGTTCAACGACGGTCGGGTTCGTGTCTACAGACGTCCCGGGGAGCGCTTCGCTGACGTTACTGTTAGACAACGTCACCGGTTCGGTGGTGGCAGCGTCATGGTGTGGGGCGGCATCTCTATCCACCACAGGACCCCCCTCTATGTGGTGGATGGCAATCTGAATGGAATCCGCTATCTGAATGAGATTATCCGGCCGTTGGTTCTCCCAGGCCTTCAGCAGATTGGCGGCGGGCCAGTTCTGCAGGATGACAATGCCAGACCCCACAGCGCCAGGGTGGTAACGGACTTTCTCAGACAACAAGGTATCGTCAGGATGGATTGGCCAGCATATTCGCCTGACTTGGCCCCAATAGAGAACGCCTGGGACGAATTAGGCAGGAGAGTTCGGGATAACCATGCTCCTCCGGCCAACCTTCATGATCTGGGTCAACTTCTTATGGCAGAGTGGCAGGCCATTCCCCAATTGTTCTTCAGACATCTGATCAACAGCATGAGCCAACGATGTGTCGAGTGTATTCGCGCCAGGGGTGGATTCACACACTATTAAACGAATGTTCTAATGTGTAAAATCCATGTTTGACAACCTTCAACTTTGACAGCATGTCATGTGACTTTCTTGTATACAGTGACGTTTATTTGTGGGTTTTTGTAAATATGGAACAATAAATTAAATTTTTGGTGTAGTTTACATCATCAATCTAATACACTCTGAAACTTATTTGGTTATAAATTTTTGACCCTTAAATTCTTTTGAGTAGTATATATTTCAGTGCAAAACTGCTGTTGAAAATGTTTTGTTCAGAGACTATTAACGTATCTAACCGTGTTTGTACAAAATAGTGTAATTTAAAAGTGTACTATTACGAAATACGGCCATGAACTGAAATTGCGATAAGATAGGCCGTTATCTTTTGGCCCACCGTGTACAAAGCCGTCGTTTATGTTTACGTGTGACGTAGATCACTTGCTGACCCAATTGGTAGACAAATAACCTGTAGTAGGTCTCAACATCTGCTTACTTCTGCGTTGAGGCCTGTTTGCAGTTGGTGTGTAATAAATATAATACTAAACGAGCTTGCCTGTCATACCATTTTTATGAAACTCGTGAACAGTGTTGGTATCTGACTCTCTTTCGCTCGTCAGATACCAAAACTGTTCACTCGTTTCATAAAAATGGTATGACAGGCAAGCTCGTTTAGTATTATATATATATATATATATATATATATATATATATATATATATATATATATATATGGAATAACTGGTTACTGTCTTAAAGGGACATTCCTGAGTTTGCTGCAATAGTTAAGATATTATCGACTAACAGAAACTTTTTAGCGATTGTAATTACATATCAAATATATTTGTCTGCATAAAATATTAGTGGCTGTATATTAAACGTGTTACTAATTGTTCTAATATTTGTACTAGGTTAAATTTCATTTGATTTCCTAAAATACAGTTTTTTCGTACGTACGAAATTATTTGAAGACAAAATCCAGTTTGGGCTTCTTACAAATATTAAGACGACCAGAAACACATTGAATATACAAACACTGATATTCTAAACAAGAAAATATAGATAATATATAAGTTTAATCGTAGAAATATTTGATTAGTCGGAAACATCTTACAATGCAGCAAACTCAGGAATGTTTCTTTAAGATATCGGCTTTATCCTGCGAAGGTTAGAATGGCGAATGCAGCGAGGCTCTGCCGAGCTGCATTCGCTATTCGACCTGAGCGGGATAAAGCCGATATCTTAAGACTGTAACCAGTTATTTCCTTTATCCTGCAATTCCACAGGAATAGTCGGAAAATCATTATTTAATCCATGAGTTTGGTCAAATTCAGCCCTCTACATTGCGACCGATTTCTTTCGTTTGGCGTTATACCAAATTTGATTTTTGTAAATTTTTGTTTAACAACAGAACTAGAACACATTAGTTTATTAATTATCGGCTATTGGATGTCAAACATTTGGTCATTTTGACATATAGTCTTAGAGAAGAAACACTCTACATTTGTTTCATTAAACCCGCTGTCGCCACTTCATGGCCAACTCTTTTCGATTAGCAGCAAGGGATCTTTTATATATGCACCATCCCACAAACAGGATAGCACATACCACGGCCTTTGATGTACCAGTCGTGTTGCCATGGCTGGAGCAAGAAATAGCCCAATGGCACCATCGACGGGGATCGATCCCAGACCGACCGCGCATCAAGCGAGTGCTTTACCACTGGTATACGTCCCGCCCCACTAAATTTTATATAAACTGATAAACTGGAATCACACTAGGGGGTGGTTTGGGCATAATACTCGCACTGAAATTCTCTTTGTTAATCGTATGGACGAAATCCACCTCAACTGGGATTTATCAGAGTTAAAATCATTAGGCTACACCATTGATAATATGTTCACCACGAAAAACAGACCGTAGACAGGTGGCCTCAGACCACAATTAATTTCGCTATATGTTTCTATATAGCCTTAGTGGCTATAACATTTTTATTAATATCAGCAGGCCCGTGAAGTTTTGTATGTACCTTTGCCTGCATGGGGGACACATACCCTGAAAAGGACAACCCCTGTTGTCCAGCTCTTTCTCCCAGCATATTGGTTTAAACAGACACACCCTCTAAACCAGGCCGGAGTACACCCATTTTACACAAAAAGCACTACTTTTGCATGGGCCGGAATTACCACAAACAAGTCTTCAATGTCAACAAGTTACACATGTTTACAAACTACATGCTATCCCCTGTCACTTCAGTCAAACAGTTGCCACTTCATAGCTGTCTGCCATGAAATAATCACAGTCAAACAGCAGACTACTTGCGCGGTCAAACTTCCGGATTTTGAACAACCAGATGGGAAGATAACTGTAATCTGAGGCCAGGTCAGGCGTGGATCCGGGATTTTGTTGCAAGGTTGTCTGCTTGCAACAATGGAAGATGTATATTAGCGGTGAATGCCCACTAAAATAAGTGTGAACAAACAAACAAACAAACAAACAATGAAAACACAAAACGTTTCAGTCGTGAGGGGAGGGGGCCAGGGTGTGGTCCAGAGCCCCTCGATCCCCCACTGAATTCGCGCCTGCAAGTGTTCGCGAAACGATCGAACTTCAATTTTAACAAGTAAATATTATCGGATTAAAATATTTAGAAATCGTTATACCTTTTTTTTTTTCATTGTGTACCTTATAATACATTATTTAAAAGGAAATAAGGGAATTGTGCGGGAGGGAGGATAAACTGTGGCATGCAAATTTATTATTATGATTATTATTTATTTATTTATTTATTATTATTTATTCTAAACTATTCTTTCTTTCTTTTGCTCCCCAGGAAAATACATTTTTTGAAAAAAGAAAAAAGAATATTTGCTTGGAGCAGGAAGATGCTCTCCCCAACTCCAACCCACCCCTGCATACGTGCTTGAAAACATGATCGTGTGAATAACAAATGAAACGACAATCACGCGATTTACATAGACCGGGATCTCGGTCAACGTTCGTTTAACGCATCACGCAAAAACATCGTCAGCATAAAGTATAAAACCAGTTAACTATCGGCGAATCCTGAATAGACCCGAGGATCCCGAATGTGTAACTTGCAAACAAACTAATTGAAACGATGTTACGAGAAATTTCTTTTCTTTTCTTTGGAAAGTCCTCAGCACCTTTGGGTTTTTTTTTTTTAAATTTGATTTGTGACAAATACAATGTATTAATAATGCATAGTAATAAAAAAAAAAATCAGAGAGGAAATATAATTGAAATAATATCAATAGTGTGTACGTGCATTAAAATAATTAAACTGTTTCATAACATGAAACCTTGTTACTTTTGTATGTGCAATTAATAAATGTAAAAAAAAAGCACACAGAAAACTTTAATATAAATTTAGAACTTGTATTTCTGCATAGCACGGTCTTTAGGTGTTTTGTACGTGGTTATAATAAAAACATACCAAAGAAGTTGTTTCATCAGAATCGCCACAACCAAGACCGCATAAAGGCTTGCATGGCAGACATGTATCCAAGCTACTTGTAACCTCTCTTTGAGAATGGCCAATACAGCACAAATCCCCTTGTTTTCTTAGGGATACAATTAAAGTTTTTAGTAAAAGTCAGTATCTATCTGTGATATTTGTATTTTTGCACAGTTCTTTACACTGTGTTTTTATTTAAATCTTGAATTTTCACATTGATGTTGACACCCAATAGCCGATGTATTTTTCGTGCTGGGGTGTCGTTAAACATTCATTCATTCATTCTATTCCTGATGTAATTAATACTACCGGCCTCGGTGGCGTCGTGGTTAGGCCATCGGTCTGGTAGGTACTGGCATGGGCGGATCCAGGAAATATTTTTAGGGGGGGACCAAAAAAGAAGGGCACATTGACTCGTCAAAAGGGCACCTTACTACAAGTTTTGATATTTACAATTAATATGAATTCCTACAGTTCTACGTCATAATATACTAGCAATAATGAAGTAAATTGGCGTCACTCGCGTTAGAACCTCAATGGGGCCCCATTGAGACTCAATAACACAGACACATATCTGCAAGCTTGCGCATGTACACGAAAATCTTGATTTCATTTATCTACAATATAATTATTGTTTACTTAAAAAAAAAAGAATTCTACAAACAAAAAGGGCACTTGGACATTTTGAGGGCACTTGAACAATTTTTTTTGGGGGGACGCGTCCCCCTGGTCCCCCCCCCCCCTTGGATCCGCCCATGACTGGGTTCGGATCCCAGCCGAGGCATGGGATTTTTAATCCAGATACCGACTCCAAACCCCGAGGGAGTGCTGCGCAAGGCTCAGTGGGTAGGTGTAAACCACTTGCACCGACCAGTGATCCATAACTGGTTCAACAAAGGCCATGGTTTGTGCTATCCTGCCTGTGGGAAGCACAAATAAAATATCCCTTGCTGCTAATCGGAAAGAGTTGCCCATGAAGTGGCGACAGCGGGTTTCCTCTCAAGATCTGTGTGGACCTTAACCATCTGTCTGACGCCATATAACCGTAAATAAAATGTGTTGAGTGTGTCGTTAAATAAAACATTCCTTTTTTAATTAATACAGTGAAACCTCTCTAAACCGGACACCATCGGGACCAAGTAAATGTCCCGTTTTAAAAGGTATCAGGTTTAGAGAGGTTAGGTTCTGTACGGACTTTTAAAAGGGACCGAGGAAAAATGTCCGGTGTTGAGGGAATTCCGGTTTACAGAGGGTCCGGTTTTTAAAGGTTTCACTGTACCTTTACATACTAGTCTTTAAGTGCATATATAAACTGCACAATAAATTAGACTATGTTTCTCTGATACACGTCATGGTACGGTACTATTTCCTCAATGGTTTGTACATAATATATGTGTAACACGCACGCACACGTACAATAAATATATATAAACATGGCTTCTAAATTTGTTATTTGGCGTCTAAAAATTAGACGTAGGCTGATAATTGCATCTACCAAAAACCAAGCGTGGTATTTTATTTATTAAAGGAATTATTAATCAAGGCTTTTGGACTGTTATGCGTGTTCAACGATATTTAATGCACATTATTTCTTAAAATCAACAAGTAGGCTATGTTGGTATATTCCATTAATAAAACAGTAAACATGTAACGCCTATTACATATAGCGGCCGCAGCCATTTTGCTCCATCCCACTGAATGCGCCATCTGGTGAGCAGGTTCTTACGTAACACTTAACTTCTTTCAAAGGCGAGGTAGGCCTATAACAAAGGCATATATTTAAAATCACCTTAAAAATCCATATTCAAAATTGTATTTATTTTGCATTAATTAACTGATGTAATAAAGCAAGTATGACACTGTAATGAGATAAATTGTTTAGGATAAGTCGGTACATAAATGTAAATAGAAATGATTACATTCGCATCAATACAGGGTGAGACGATACGAAGTGCAGTGGTACAGCACTCGCTTGACGCGCGGTCGTTTTGGGATCGATCCCCGTTGGTGGACCCATTTGGCTATTTCTTGTTCTAGACAGTGCAACAAGACTGGTATATCAAAGGTCGTGGTATGTGCTATTCTGTCTGTGGGATGATGCATACAAAAGACACCTTGCTACTAATGGTAAAATGTAGCGGGTTTCCTCTCTAAGACTGTTCGTCAAAATTACCAAATGTTTGACATCCATTAGCTGATGATTAATAACCAATGTGCTCTAGTGGTGTCGTTAAATAAAACAAACTTCTTCTTTTCAATACAGGGTTGTACGTAGCTGGGACAAGTGAGCGGTTGCCCTGCCAAAAAGCAATAAAAAGTGTCCATTTTAGTTTAAACGTGACTGGGGTTTTCCATTTAGCTGAAAAAAAACCAGGTATTGTTTTTCACTATTCGTTTGTAAAATTATCCTCTCCCCCACCAAGGAACATAGGCGTACGGGCTCCCACTTGTTATGGGGGGTGGGGGGGGGGGGGGGGGTGGGGGGAGGAGGCAGGCTGGTTTTTTACCCGAATTAAACGAAAATGCCCGAATCTGGACAACAACGTTTATTTATATAAGCATTACTACCAACAAACAGCTATATAGGTTTATAAACGAATCACTGCGCTTTTCCACATGGATTATAACTAATTATACGGGTACAATGATGGAAATACATTGTAAAAAGGCCTCAGGTTAGCACATTTTGAACGAATATCTCTGTCGTTTTTGCCAGAATTTTAGGTTTTACTCCAGCACTAGGGGGTAGTTGACCCCCTGCCCTTATTTCGTACGCTTATGCCAAGAAAAATCTGGGCTAACGACGGCCCTGCTATAGTATTGCAACGTACATAAAGTACAATAAGAAAAGAAATGTTTTATTTAACGACGCACTCAACACATTTTATTTACGGTTATATGGCGTCAGACATATGGTTAAGGACCACACAGATATTGAGAGAGGAAACCCGCTGTCGCCACTTCATGGGCTACTCTTTTTCGATTAACAGCAAGGGATCTTTTATATGCATCATCCCACAGACAGGATAGTACATACCACGGCCTTTGCTACACCAGTTGTGGAGCACTGGCTAGAACGAGAAATAGCCCAATGGGGCCACTGACGGGGTAGGGTACAATAGTGCACACTAATGTTCATTCATTTACACTTATGTTCGTGCTTATATCCAATTAAGGTTCAATCTCGCTGTCCAGAACGCACACCTCACCTATCGGGACAGAGGGTTAGTGGTTAGTGACACAGAAGTCGGTGTAGTGGCCTTACACATACCCACTGAGTCATTAAACTTACTCTGGGTGAGAGCCGGTACCGGGGTCCGGGGGGCGAACCCAGTACCTACCAGTCCGATGGCTTAACCACTACACCGCCGAGGAACTAAAACCCCGGTCACACTGTTAAGGATCAGCACGCCGAGTTAGCCACCGATACGATCCGGCATCATTCGTGACAATCCGTTGCGGTCCGTAGCTGTCCGTATTAAATCACTGATCAATCGTAGTAGTACTTGTATGTCCGTGAAAATTTTGAACATGTCCAAAAATTCATCACGGATCGAATAACCGTAGTACAGTCTTAATGATATGTAGAAGAACGTAATAATCCGTTCTAATCCGTAATAAACCGTACTTAAACCGTAATTAATCGTAGTAGTCCCTGGCCTCAAGCCCCGGCCACACTGTCAAGGATCAGGACGCCGGGTTAGCCACGTATACGATCCGGCATCATTCGTAACAATCCGTTGTGGTCCGTACTAAACTGCACCGATCGTTAGCGATACGTAGCGACCCTCAGTTGTCAACTAACCCCTATCCTTAATAATCCTTGGTTTATCCGTCGAAAACCGTAGTTAAACCGTGGTGCATCCGTAGGGGATCGCGGATAGACCTCTATCCGGGGTCATCCGTGAGGTTTTCATCCGTCGTGAATCCGGCCAGACGATCCTTGACAGTGTGACCGGGGTTTAATGCAGTCAATCTGCCGTTACACCCGAGAATTGTGGACACTTGCTTTGATACGTAATTGATCGGTCTCTGGTTTGTGTTTGGTGAACTCCAGGTAATTCGTAACGGTATCCAGCATCTCTTTGTATTTGACGTCATCCGGGTGATTCCGCTTCGTTTGTTCAAACTCGTTAATAATCTTCTCCGTCTGTAGAGCTAAAAGATGAAAACAAATAATATTAGTATCAGGTTCACGGTTACTGACATGTTTGATTATTTTTTAAGCTAATTTAATTCAAGTTTAGAAGTTTAGAGAGAGAATGAATGAATGAATGAATGAATGAATGTTTGACGACACCCCAGCACGAAAAATACATCGGCTATTGGGTGTCAAAGTGTTTTAGAGAGAGAGAGAGAGAGAGAGAGAGAGAGAGAGAGAGAGAGGGGATGGAGAGAGAGAGAGAGAGAGAGAGAGAGAGAGAGAGAGAGAGAGAGAGAGAGAGAGAGGGGGGGGAGCGAGGGAGGGAGAGAGATAGGGAGGGAGAGAGAGACGGACAGAGACAGAGTACAGTAAAGTAAAGTTTGTTTTGTTTAACGAAACCAATTGAGCACAATGATTTATTAATCATAAGCGATTACATGTCAGACACTTGGTAATTTTCATAGTCTTAGAGAATAAAAACCCGGTAAATTTTTCCATTTGTAGAAAGGACCCTTTTAATTGCACCATCCCTCAGACAGAAAAGCACATACCACGGCCTTTGATCTACCAGTCGTGCTGAAGTAGAAATAGCACAATGAGCCTACCGACAGAGATCGATCTTAGACCGACCACGCATAAGACGAGCGCAATACCACTCGGCCACATCACTCAGAGAGAGAGAGAGAGAGAGAGAGAGAGAGAGAGAGAGAGAGAGAGAGAGAGAGAGAGAGAGAGAGAGAGAGAGAGAGAGAGAGAGAGAGAGAGAGAGAGACAGAGAGAGACAGAGAGAGAGAGACAGACGTCTACCTTCTAAAGACGGAAGATTAT
This sequence comes from Gigantopelta aegis, assembly GCF_016097555.1. NCBI lineage: Eukaryota > Metazoa > Mollusca > Gastropoda > Neomphalida > Peltospiridae > Gigantopelta > Gigantopelta aegis. Next base: position 70,351,043 of record NC_054704.1, read on the forward strand.
TTCGATAAATGGGCTCCGTCTTCCTCAAAGGTTTCAACACTCTGTAATGTTTGAGTTCAAAGCTGATCTCCTGCATGAGGATGCGTGCTCGGGTGGACACAGCGAGAGCGCTGTCGGACGTCGCCTGCGACTGCCTGCTGTCCGGCTGTCTGCGAAATTGGCGGTGAGCGGACACAAGGTCACTGTGCGATAACTCTGAGTTTGGCATCACACTGGTAGATGATCTGGAGAGGGACATCACGGATGATTTGGTGGTTTTCTGAGATGTCGAGATCCTCTCAGCAGTCGTCATCTGGCCGCTGTTTTCGGACTGGGTCTCCTTGTACGTTTATTCCATCACAACTGAAGTCAACTTTGTTTGTGTGTCTGTAAGAAATTTTTTAGCATATCTTGCATGTGAGATCACTTCCCCATTGTCTTTAAAATGACAAAACCTAGTTTTTAAACACTACGGCGTAATCTTCATTATTAACGCGTTTTAATAGACATTACTTACATTTTATTGCTTACATTTTCCATTTCTGTACATCCGAAATGTGTTTGGTCATCCTAATGTGTCTAAAGTTTGTTTTGTTTAACGACACCAATAGAGCACATTGATTATTAATCATCGGCTATTGGATGTCAAACATTTGATAATTTTGACATATAGTCATAGAGAGAAAACCCACTACGTGTTTCTATTAGTAGCAAGGGATCGTTTATATGCACCATCCTACACACAAGATAGCACATACCACGGCCTTTGATATACCAGTCGTGGAGCACTGGCTGGAACGAGAAATAACCCAATGGGCCCAACGACGGGGATCGATCCGAAACCGATCAGGCATCAAGCGATCGTTTTACCACTACGCCCCCCCCCCCCCCCCCCCCCCCCCCCCCCACACACACACACCGAATGTGTCTAATACAGCAAATTGATTGTTCATACTTTTAAAAACGCACATATAATACTTCTGAGCAGTAATGATATTTTCACGTTGTAACGTCACAGACACAAATTTCACTCCACTGTAACACAGGTTGTCTTTATAAGCTAAATAAAACGTACTTCAAAACGTTTATATATATTTCCAGGAACACATCACCATTTAATATATATATCAAACAAAACAAAATGACGGCGGTTTTAAGTATGCCTTCTGGAGAAATAAACTTCTTTGTTGACATATGTTCTTGTTTAATTTTGTTGCATTTATATTGGCATTTCATCATTCTGCGAGACAATTCTTGACATTTGAGGTTCTTAAAAACATTTGTTTTGGGATTATCCATCTTGTCTGACAGATCTTTTCCCCATTAACAATGCACCTTAAACAACTGACTGATAATAAGGTATACAAGTAAAACATCTGAACTGTGTACTACATTACAAGATCAAGGTTGTATTTCTATATAATGCGGAGTGGGCGGGGAAAGTCGTGATGCATTCACTAATGAATCAATGAAAGCAGTGGCTTATTAGGAGGTTGATCCGAGCGCTCGCGAACTGCTTAACTCGTACCAACCGGCCTCGGTGGCATTGTGGTTAAGCCATCGGACTACAGGCTGGTAGGTACAGGGTTCGCAGCCCGGTACCGACTCCAACCGCAGAGCGAGTTCTTAAGGGCTCTATGGGTAGGTGTAAGGCCACTACACACTTCTCTCTCACTAATCACTAACCAACTAACAACTAACCCACTGTCCTGGATAGCCAGTTAAATCGCCATGAACGTCAAATTTGACCTTTAATAGTACATGATAAAACTCTGTACAAAATATCTGCTCAATAGCTCACGTAATTGAAACTTATAGACCCCTCAGGTTGGACAGGTAGGGGACTAATAAAGAGGTATATATGACATCAATATAAGGTATTGTATCTGACATCATTTCAGTAATGCGTCATATCGTGAAGTATGCATAGTATAACTATAGATCGGCCTCGGTGGCGTCGTGGTTAGGCCATCGGTCTACAGGCTGGTAGGTACTGGGTTCGGATCCCAGTTGAGGCATGGGATTTTTAATCCAGATACCGACCCCAAACCCTGAGTGAGTTCTCCGCAAGGCTTAATGGGTAGGTGTAAACCACTTGCACCGACCAGTGATCCATAACTGGTTCAACGAAGGCCATGGTTTGTGCTATCCTGCCTGTGGGAAGTGCAAATAAAAGATCCCTTGCTGCCTGTCGTAAAAGAGTAGCATATGTGGCGACAGCGGGTTTCTTCTAAAAAAAACAGTATCAAAATGACCATATGTTTGACGTCCAATAGCCGATGATAAGATAAAAAAATCAATGTGCTCTAGTGGCGTCGTTAAATAAAAGAAAATTTACTTTTAGTATAACTATACTATTATATTGAATATTATTAACCCAACTGTTCCAGACTTGATATAAATAACATATTTTATTATGTATATTACTGACATAACTGTTCCAGATATAGTATGAATATCATACTTTATACTGCGAGTTACTAACGCAACTGTTCTAGATATAGTATGAATATCATACTTTATACTGCGTATTACTAACACAACTGTTCTAGATATAGTATGAATATCATATTTTATACTGTGAATTACAAACACAACTGTTCTAAATATAGTATGAATATCATATTTAATACTGCGTATTGCTAACACAACTGTTGTAGATATAGTATGAATATCACATTTTATATTTCGTTTTACTAACACAATTGTTCCAGATCTATTAAGAACATGGCTTGTTAAAGAGAATGACCTTTAGGATGTTATGGTAATAAAGCTCAAAGAAGAACTGAGTTTTATTTGCCCATATTGCTATAATAAACAGTATTTAGTAGATACTTACCTCTGTTTCACGTAAATACGTCCAACCGCCAATTCATTTCATCTGGAAATACGAAGACAACATGAACAGCATTGCGACATGATACTAGTGTACGCCCTTTTGCATTATTAAGTCAGTGATGTTATCTTTTTTTTTTTTTTCAAAAGACGTCAATGACTACGAATAACAAGTCTTTATTAAGGTCTGTTCCGGACCAGGGTTTCTAAATGGAAAAACAATTAATAGCCGGTGTACCGTACACTGGAAGCCGTGGTTTCGTGTAACGATCACACTAAGTCGCACAGCCCACGAAAAGCCGCTAATCTTTATTCGTATGTAACGGATCGGATCACACACATGTTTACGTTTGAGATCACTTGATACTGTTTTAACAATACACAGCAGATTTGTCCTCAGACGACTGAAGTTCACAATACACAGCAAATTCGTCCTCAGTTGACTGAACTTCATGGCTCGGGATCTGCATGAGCAGTCTTCTCTTAAAGGAACTGTCCCAAGTTTGTAGCCATTGTAAGATGTTTCCTAAAAAAGGAGGCTTTTTGAGGACGATTAAAATTACATATTAAGTGCATTTTCTTGTCCCGAATACCAGTGTTGGTATACTGAAACACTTGTTTGCGGTCGCATGCTAACGCTTGTAACAGTCACTGTTAATTTTTTTTCGTAAAATATGTCTTTTGTTTTCATACGTACAACATTATTGGAGGGTAAAATCTGTGTTGGGCTACTACAAATTTAATATTATGATGCCAAGAAACACCTTGTTTCTACAGATACTGTTATTCTAAACAGAAAAAAAGTTTAAATTGTCAGTTTTGGTCATCAAAAAGGATATGTTGGTCTTAAACATGTTAAAATGGAATCACAGGGCTCGAACTTAACGGCAATATCCGTCGTTGAGATACAAATTGCCGTAGGTAGAGAGTATCACCGATGGCACTTTTGTACCGTCGATAAAGTTCCTGAACAATGGCGAAATGTATACACCTGGTGTACATTATCTGACAATATTTAACATTTGCACATTTAAAAGATATCTACAAATAACAAGATAGCCTTTCAGTCAGGTTTATTTTCTGCAATGTCACTTTTTAAAAAAATTGCCATAGGCAGGTTCAAAATTGTCGTCGGTGAACTGTTTCACCCATGGAAATTCTTTTAAAAATTGCCGTGGGAGACAAATTCTTAAGTTCGAGCCCTGGAATCAAATTTAGGACAGTCCCTTTAAAATATGACGAAAATGTTCTGTGAGTAAACACACTTCTCAGTACTCGTATTAAGTTCAACATACTGCTGAGGCACTTGGGTCATGGGGTTAATCAACGTTCTCTAGTTGTGTCGTTAAACAAAACAAACTTTAACGTCTCTTTGAATACATAGCCCAAATAACCGAGGTAAGTGTTCAGGGCATGGCGTTTGAAACAATTGGAAAATAAAATTAAAATGAAATGAAAAACTTACATGGCGTATGCATCTAGCCTGAGGCTAATAAAAGTAACATTTACAATTGAAAATCACTCACCGAAAAATTTTGTAACGTGCTTTAGCTGAAGTTTATTTAGAATATCAAAATACACATACAAACACCCTGAGAAGAACACTAAACAGAACAGATATAGTAACACCTTTTTACTGAAATATCTATGGTAACAAAGAGGTATTGGAAATCTATCAGCTTTGTGATTAAAGGTGATTTCTAATCAGTAGGCCTCTCTGTCGGAAAAGAAACGATGGACATTAACCTTTGTCTTCTTATCGATGTTAACAACACAATCTATATGACCTGAATAACGATCAGTTATAACATGGAATCCACTTGATGGTATCTGGTTCCGAATCTTTTCAAAGAGTCCAGGCTTATACGATGATACCTGTACGGAATCTTTCCGAAGAGTCCAGGCCTATATGATGGTATCGAATATTTCTGAAGAGTCCAGGCCTCACATGACGGTACCTAGTTCGAATATTTTCGAAGAGTCCAGAACTACATGATGGTACCGACTATTTCTGAAGCGTCCAGGCCTACATGATAGTACCTAGTTCGAATCTTTCTGAAGAGTCCAGGCTTACATGATGGTACCGAATATTTACGATTGGAAAATGCCTACTTAATTGTCTAGTCCAGGCTTATATATAATGAGATCTGTTCCGAATTTTTTCGAACAGTTCAGGCCTATATAATGGTATTGAATCTTTTCGAAGAATTCAGGCCTATATGCTGGTATTGAATCCTTTTGAAGAATTCAGGCCTACATGATGGTATCGAATATTTTCGAAAAGTTCAGGTTTACATGTTTTAACTTGTTATTTCGATTGTCACCATTTAACAGACATTCGACGTGAATACTTGAAATGTTTACAACACAGGGGTAGTACCAATTTGATATCCGGTGCAAAATAGAATTATCCTCGTATAAATACTTCCTAAGTTATTAATCAATGAACAGGGGTAAAGTTTTGGGGACATGACTGCCATTGGCAATCAAAGAGCTATTATTACTACTAGAGTTGGGCAGGGGGTGAAAATAAAAGTGCAATTCTGCTATTATAAAAGACAAAAAATCTCCATGACCAAATGGAGAGGCATACGAAGCTTTCTTCTAAATTCATATTACGTAACATTTGGAAAAACAAATCAGTAGCAGAGCAAAATGTTTTTGTTATTGTGGTGGAGGTCACACTCAGTCGACCTGGCAACATTTAAAGATGACTGGTGTTTCAAGCCAGCTAAAGTCACTTTTTTAAAGATGGGGGAAAACGTGAACAACTATTAATCAATAATATCCACTACAAGTATCGTTATTATATTTTTTTTAAATGTTTAAAGACACCACTAGAGCACAGATTAATTAAGCATTGGCTATTGGATGTCAAACATTTGCTAATTTTGACACGTAGTCATCAGAGGAAATCCGCTACATTTTTCTTGTTGCAGCAAGGGATCATTTATATGCACTTTCCCATAGACAGGAAAGCACATACCACGGTCTTTCGAACAGTTGTGATGCACTGATTTGAACGAGAGAAAAAACAGAGTCAGTTGAATGGATCCACCGAGGTGATTCGATCCTGCGACGCAAGCACCTCAAGCGAGCAATCGACCGACCGAACCAAAAATATCGTCCCCCGTTATTATAAGGTTACGGTAAAATAATCATGTGTAAAATAAACGAGACTAAATGTGGTCACCTAAGAACTGTATGTATATTAAATATCTGTATGCACAAAGAGTATGCGAATAACTGCGTATTTATTAAAAAGGGCAATTATTTGCGAGGGATGGATGTGTGATGTTTGTTTCGTAGTATTTTATTATTACATCTGGTGAGCTGCCTTATGTTCTAATATAGCTGTCTTTAGTGGACTTAAAGCAAAATATCTGCTATATTTTATATTAAAAGGACAGACCCTAGTTTCAACCAGTGAAAATTAACAATAAGTTTAGTTAATCTACAAGACTGTAACACATTTGGATAAAGTTACAAATGGGTGAAACATGAGTCTGTGACTTTGAAACGGTGAAATACTCTCTAAAAATAGACTAAAACTCGACTCCATAACTGTTACTTCTCAGATGTACGTGCGTTTTTAAAAATATGAGAAATGCATTTTGTGATATTAAAAACCCCAGGATGACCAAAAACACTTCGAATGTACAGAAATGGATATTCTAAACAATAAAATCTAAGTAAAGTATGACTTCAGTTATCAAAAACGGCTCTAATAGTAAAAATGTGTCTTAGTGTTTAAAAACTAGAGTATGTCCCTTTAAAAAATAACTGGTTGCTATTTTAATGGGTACGGTATAAATATTTTGTAGATTAATTTGTAGTTATTTATTACAAATACATATAAAATACTTTGAGATACTTGTAATGTAATTTCTTATATAAAAATTCATGGTTCACATTCCATCCAATATCACATAGCATCCCGTCAGACATCGATTTCAGAATCAGTTTGTATCAGTGCAACCTAGATTTTAATTAATATTTCTTACACACCCGTTGGTGATAACACTATGCGTTATGTTTGATAACACATAGTTGTTTACACATGTACATGTGTTACAATTTCAAGACATACGACTGGCTGCACCTAGGTGATTACCAGGGCCCGTGCTTATAAAACTTTTAGAGTCCAGACTCAATCTCTAATGAGGTCACACGCATACAATTTGTATGGCATTGCCATGACGTTCACGTCTCTGATTCTGTTAGAAGCAATGTTTCATGGAAATTCAGGACAAGTACCGTGATTACATTCCTCTGTATACAGACGGATCACGGGATAGGAATTCTGTGGCTTGTGCTACAGTTTTTCCATTAGACACAATACTTTCCATGAGATTGCCTGACTCAGCATCAATTTTTAGTGCTGAAGTTTGGGCAGTTATTAAAGCCTTGGAAGAAATAAAGGATTCTAGTGCATAGAAATTATTATTTTTACTGACTCACTTTCGTGTCTCCAAGCTTTACGCAATATGAAGCTGGACCATCCCTTAATTGTGATGGTGATACGAAAGTGTGTCTTTTTATCTATTGCCAATAAAAATGTTGTATTTTGTTGGGTGCCCAGCCATGTTGGTATCGGGGGTAATGAAAAATCAGATTCTGCTGCCAAGTCTGCTTTGGATTTGCCTCATGTCAGGGTTGGTGTACCGTATACTGATTTTAAATATAGTATTAACAAATTTATCTTTTCGACTTGGCAACATGATTGGGACGGTGCGGTTGCGAACAAGCTTCATGCCATCAAGCCGGTTTTGCAAGGGTGGCAGCCCTCCTATAGACAGTGCAGGAGGGGTGAGGTAGTCTTCTGTCGTGCCCGCATCGGTCATACTTACTTGACCCATTCATTTATTTTGAAGAAAGATCCTCCACCTCAGTGTGAGCACTGTCAGTGTCTTCTGACGGTGCGACACATTTTGGTGGAGTGTAAGTATTTGTCAGCAACTCGAAAAGATTTATTTGGACAAAGAAATGTGATGGAATCATTTCGATTCCATCCAGAACTTTTAATGCAGTTTTAACGTGATACTAACTTTTATTGTAAATTTTAAATATTATCTAACTGTGATATTTGTATTCTTGCACAGTTCTTTACACTGTGTTTTAAGTTAACTTTTGAATTTTTATATTGGTGTTGATCATCAAATTTGTTTTGCATTTACCATAGTTTGATCCCCCTTAACCGATGTATTTTTCGTGCTGGGGTGTCGTTAAACATTCATTCATTCTGACTCTATTAGTGCCTCGAGTCTAGACTCTAAACGTTTTATAAGCACCAGGCCAGGTCACCAATGTCATACGTCCAATATAAAACCAGCAAGGTGGAAATCGATTACACTGTGACGTATAGTTAACCTGGCAATCATGTGTCTGTGACGCGTAAGTCAGCTACAAGTGCAAAGGGTTAAAAATATCTTTTAGTCGATAAAGATGTTAAAATGTGCTTAAAACATGGTTTTTAAGGATATATAAGCAGTGGCTGATCCAGGTGGGCCCACTGACATGAGGTGGAATGCCAAGGGAACTTTGGGGGAGGTTTGGAGAGGGATCGTAAAATAATGAAAATTAATATATAATAAAATTATAACTATCGCAAAACTATCGCCGGGCCCTGCCCTCTAGATCCGTCTCTGTAAGAAATAGAATAATACATTCGTGTCGGTTAGATACCATTTATCTCATATCTCGTCGTTTATAAACGTATCAAACTCGCTTCGCTCGTTGGATACATTTTAAAACAACTCATTGTGAGATAAATGCTATCTAACGGTCACTCATGTATTATTCTCTATATAAAAGAAACTGAACAGTGATTTATCAAAGGAAGAGCATAAAAGCTTAAGAGCGGCTTGAAGGAGGGAACCAGGGTGATCTGTCCCTCACCCCTCTCCCCACCAAAAACATTCAAGTGCGCCCTTTGTTTTAACAATTTGCCTACAATTTTCATTTCACGAATGCCAAATTTTGACTGAATTGCCCTTTTGGTGTCACACCACCATTAACTACTCCATGCAGTTCACTACAATATCTATGTCAGAGTATATTCTGTGAAAAATTCAACATCACCGAGAGGGTCATGTGACTACATAGGGGCGGGACTCGGGGCAGGGGCCCCTCAACATAGAAATTAAATTACATGACAAATAAAAAAAAATGAACTAATTTTATAATTATTACATTTTTTTTATAAAGGAAGTCCTTAATCTGGGGACCCCAGGGAAATCCCTCCGCCCCCTCTGCCCCCTTATAAACCCGGTACTGGCCCAGCTACTGTTACACCTAGAATGGTCAACACTTTATCCACTTTCGCTGAACCATGTTTCACAGCTCTCTTTTGTACAACAAACACTATGTCTAATATGAGACAAATTTATATAATCTTTCTGAAAAGTCAGACTTAGCACACCAATAACTGTTAGAATATCGACCAGTAATGCTGTAAGTAAAAGGAAAAGGCTGTTGACAAAGACAGTTATGTAACCCAATAGCTTTGGGGGTTGTGTCACCTTGTAGAGATAGTCTATATATTATGGACAATAACTGGACATTATACTTTTTACTGCTGATTCAATAGATAGCCATCGGACAGACGATGGCTTTGTTATTTGTTTTGATTTGCCATGTAGAATGGTTTGTAACTCTAAGTTTGTCATACCTAATCAGAGTAATATTTATATAAACTATGAATCGTACTATGATAGTTTTCACAATAATCAACCTCTGTACCAGCTTGTGATACTGCTATATATATTATATAGGTTCATCCTATGTGAAACACAATGCACTTGCAATGCGTGTTCCTTTTCTTTAGCTTAGTACTCAAACCATTTAACCTGCCAGTCATGACCGACGCACCGTCAGTTCCTAGACCAAACACTTTACCTAACTTGTCATCACAAATGTTTTTTGCGACTGAGAAAGTGCATCAATGCCTCTTCTATGCCTGCTGCAGTGCCATCAGTTATTGTTTCATTACCAAGAAAAGCCACACACACTTCACCCGTGTCGAGATAACGGACATATACTGCTAATTTTTTTCTCAACAGCTATGTCACAGGTTTCGGCTAGCATTATTCCAATGTAGTCACTGGCGTTAAATTTTTCTATCAGGTCTTTCTCAATAACATCCTCAAAGCAGAATTTTGTAGTATTTTTTTTTATGAGGAACTATTTCCAAAATCGGACTATATTAAGCTGCTACAGCAAGTAGACACAACAAATGGTGGTGTGCTGCCTTTTCGGGAGTTGGTTCATGTGCCACCTTCCTGAAGTATTTTGTTTTTGGTTCGCCCTCGTTAAATATTAAAAATATATACTTGTGAAAAGAAATGATTATTTTCTACCAGAACCCCCATCTATTATAGTATCAGCAAATTAACTGTATTACTGAAATTCTTTGATGTTTGCATTTACCATTGTGTGACACCCAATAGCCGATGTATTTTTCGTGCGGGGGGGGGGGGGGGGGGCGTTAAACATTTATTCTATTCTACTGACATTCTGTGCCCAAGTTCTAACATTCAGTCCCACGTTATATATCAGATAGTATATGTGCACGACCTCTTTAATAGTGAATTAAATTTGGCCTCAAATAACCTTTTCCCCTTATTTCTCTGCATCACTATACTAGAGATTACAGATTTAATTCTGTAATCTGGATATTGGGGTCTACAATCAAATTGTTTTGTAAATATAAATTGACCTTATCCTCCAAAAAAACGGAGGTACATGTATTTATCATTTATACATAAAATTAACTATTAAGAGCCTGTTTGCAACACAATTTAACTGATGAAATGTCACATAATTAGATATAAAATAACACTAAAACTCATATAAATCGTTATTAAGTTTTAAACCCAAACCAGCTCTGTATGGAAATAAAGACGTTTCTTGATAAATTACCATAAATTGCATAGATTAAAGTTATTTTAATACAGGGGTGAAGACAAAATGCAGGAACATGCAAGGAATGCAGTTTCACTGGCATTATTACTAGTAATTGATAATGCAAAGGGTTTATTCATTACATTCAAGTGCATCAATTCCCTTTTGACACAAATGGACTATGTACAGTACAACAAACTGGTTTATGTACTGTACATTTCACACACATGCATACATACATATAAAACAGAAAAAAATACATATTTGTAGAAAAATCCATTTTTATTTCATTGATTAATAACTTTTTACAATGTATATAAATATAACAACACATGTAAAACATACACTTACCGGTGATATACATTTACATTAAATGATGAATTATATTGTTTCTAGGATGATTTCCACTCAATATGCATGATGTATGGTGTAATTATCCTTGATCATTTCATTTCACTGTTCAGGTGAGTAGGATGTAGCCTAGTGATAAAGTGATTGCATGATGCATGGTCAGACTAGGATCGATCCCCATCAGTTGCTCCATTGGGCTATTTGTTTTTCCAGCCATGGCATGTGTTATACTGTCTGTGGGATGGTGCTCTTAAAAGATTCCTTGGTACAAATGAAAAAATGTAGAAAGTTACCTCTCCAATAAATCAATGTGCTCTAGTGGTGTTGTTAAACAAAACACCATTTTTTTTAATTATTGTTCAATATAGATTTTTAAAAGTATATTGCCCTCGAAATAACTTGAGCATTATTTCCATAAAATACTTAGTTCCTTGCTTGAAATATTACTCAAACCCATCTATGTGTGTTTTCAGACATGTCGTGTCACAGAAGATATGGAATGGTTCTTGGAGCCAGTACTGGTGCACACCATAAAGCGGCAGTCCTACAGACAGAGTTGGAACCATACTTCGTGGTCAAGATCACCTCTCCTTTGTAGGCAAAGCACTCAACAGTGTGTAACAGCTGCATACCCTCATCATAACATCTTTTGGAATTAGTCTTGTGCAGATATATGATTTTGAATATTCAAATGGCAGGAGCCTAATTCACTAAACTCTCACAACTTTGTGATCTCATAGTACAATGCTAAAAGACTTACAAAGAGGATGCTTTGTTGTCTAGCAGAGCCTAAGAGACCGTTGTGAATCAGGCCCCAGGGCCCAGTTCCACGAAGCAATCTTAGCACTAAGATCACCTTAAGTGCACAACCACTTATGCATTTAAGGTGATCTTAGCACTAAGATCGCTTCGTGGAACAGGGCCCTGATGGTGTAACATCATTTTTGTCATGATTTTTATTACATACCTTTAAAATTTTATATTTGTTTTGGTGCATTATTGCTAAACAGATTAACACACATATAGGGCTCACCCTGTCCATTGCCAAATTAGTCAATTGCTAATTTTAATACAAAATCAGGCATGGCAGAAGCAAGTAGACATTGGGGGGGGGGGGGGGGGGCTGACAGTGATTGAGCGTGCTAAGCGCTTTAGTTTATAGGGGGGGTAATAATATTAAATAATTTACAACCAATATTTTTTACTCAGAATTATTGGGTGCACTAGAGCCTCCCCAGCCCCACCTGCTTCACCATGCCTGAAAGAGTCTACATGTAGTATTTGGCTAATAAAATTGTTTAAATTAGCTATTTTGTCATATTATTCAAAGAAATAACACCCTACATATCTGAAAATTGGCTAAAAGAAAATTATCCCCAGTGTGAGCCCTGCAAGAATGTAGAGCTTTATACATGAAACTTCGATCACTTCTGCTATAGTTGTGTCATACATCCAACAAGAGACTAGAATATAAAGCTATATACATGGCACTTCCACCACAGTAACATCAGACATCTCCTTCACTCTCACAGAAAAATGAAAAGACTTCAAACCATGACAGGCAGCTCCTGCAGAAAAAAGAAGATATAATATATATATATATTTATTTATTTTTGGATTATAGTGATATCAAAACTAATATCTCATTCAAACAAATGTGATTGTAATCCATGGGGATATTATAACAAAAGCAAAGATAATACCTAAATTGGCCAGTACATCTAGATTATGGTAGCCCTACTTCCATGGCTAGTGATATTCAATGTTGGGCTAGTCAAATAACTACTATTGCCATGCCCGACGGCTAGTGGAAATTGTTTTGTCAAATGTTGCAGTTTAGTCTATTTTGTAAATATGAATATCTTGACCCCATCCCAATCCACCAATGTTAGAGAATTTAAGCTCTCTCTCCCTCTTTAGGTGATATATCTGATTATTATTATTATTATTATTATTTAGTAAAATTGTATTAACTTAAAGTAAAGTTGGGCTAGTGAATTTATAATCATGGCTAGTAAATTTTTTAAATCACTGATCCCATGGCTAGTAAATTTTTTAAATCACTGATCCCATGGCTAGTAAAAAAAATTAATCACTGATCCCATGGCTAGTAAAAAATTTAAATCACTGATCCCATGGCTAGTGATTTATATAAAAACTCTAGAAGCCCTGAATTGCCCCAAATGACTGTTTTGTATGACAAGCAAACAACAGTCAAATTCCTAGACCGATATGATACATTATCAGGGATTTTTGGCAAGGCATGGTCAAAAACCCACACACTTTTGGGGCATTTTTACCATTTCCAGGGTACTTGTTTCCCATTAAAGACAATAAATTAATTGAAATAAAAATAAATGCAATTAATGTGCTTGCTTTAATAAATGAATGGTAAAATATATAAAAGGGATATTTTATTAATTAATCATAATTTTTTTTAATTCAGTTTTAGAATTATTGAAAAAAGGCTTGTTTAATCTCAGGGTAGCATGGTGCTGATTAAGGCAAGATGGCACTAGACTACTGAGGCATGGTGCTGCACCATGCTAAAACAAGATAGGGTAAACACTACAAGACATGACATGGTTGTACTTACCATAGTCACCACTGACATTGGCCACAATGACTGCACCAACAAACTTGGGGTAGTATCGGATGATTGGCTGAATAGAGCGCTTTGCAGCTTCATCAACAGACATCCCGTTAGCAAGCATAGTAACAGCATTGAAACTAAAATAAAAGACATGCTATTAACAATCATAGTTAGAGCATTAAATTAAAATAAAAGATAAACATTAACAAGCATATTTACAGCATTGAAACTGAAATTAATTAAAAGACAAATTTATCGAACAAATATTACTCTGGATATTTTAACCCGTATGGGAAAAATACTGAATGTCTATGTCAAACATGATTCTACTAACATGGAGATAAATTTCAAATCCAACATGGATGTCAACAGAAAGTTTAAAAACATGATTTAAAGAAACACAATAAACAAAAATAATTGCCAAAAGTGGTTTGTATGCACACCCTCAAATCCCACACCCCCAGGGACACACCTTGCCTGACAGTACTGACTATGGCAGAAATCTCATAATATCACCATCTCTCCCCCCCCCCCACCCCAGGGACACACCTTGCCTGATAGTACTGACTATGGCAGAAATCTCATAATATCGCCATCTCTCCCCCCTCCCCATACTCCCAGGGACACACCTTGCCTGACAGTACTGACTATGGCAGGAATCTCATAATATCGCCATCTCTCTCCCCCCCCCCCCCTACCTCAGGGACACACCTTGCCTGATAGTACTGACTATGGCAGAAATCTCATAATATCACCATCTCTCCCCCCCCCCACCCCAGAGACACACCTTGCCTGATAGTACTGACTATGGCAGAAATCTCATATCGCCATCTCTCCCCACCCCCATACTCCCAGGGACCCACCTTGCCTGATAGTACTGACTATGGCAGAAATCTCATAATATCGCTATCTCTCCCCCTTCCTCTACTCCCAGGGACACACCTTGCCTGACAGTACTGACTATGGCAGAAATCTCATAATATCGCTATCTCTCCCCCTTCCTCTACTCCCAGGGACCCACCTTGCCTGACAGTACTGACTATGGCAGAAATCTCATAATATCGCTATCTCTCCCCCTTCCTCTACTCCCAGGGACACACCTTGCCTGACAGTACTGACTATGGCAGAAATCTCATAATATCGCTATCTCTCCCCCTTCCTCTACTCCCAGGGACACACCTTGCCTGACAGTATTGACTATGGCAGAAATCTCATAATATCGCTATCTCTCCCCCTTCCTCTACTCCCAGGGACACACCTTGCCTGACAGTACTGACTATGGCAGAAATCTCATAATATCGCTATCTCTCCCCCTTCCTCTACTCCCAGGGACACACCTTGCCTGACAGTACTGACTATGGCAGAAATCTCATAATATCGCTATCTCTCCCCCTTCCTCTACTCCCAGGGACACACCTTGCCTGACAGTACTGACTATGGCAGAAATCTCATAATATCGCTATCTCTCCCCCTTCCTCTACTCCCAGGGACACACCTTGCCTGACAGTATTGACTATGGCAGAAATCTCATAATATCGCTATCTCTCCCCCTTCCTCTACTCCCAGGGACACACCTTGCCTGACAGTACTGACTATGGCAGAAATCTCATAATATCGCTATCTCTCCCCCTTCCTCTACTCCCAGGGACACACCTTGCCTGACAGTATTGACTATGGCAGAAATCTCATAATATCGCCATCTCTCCCCCTTCCTCTACTCCCAGGGACACACCTTGCCTGACAGTATTGACTATGGCAGAAATCTCATAATATCGCCATCTCTCCCCCTTCCTCTACTCCCAGGGACACACCTTGCCTGACAGTATTGACTATGGCAGAAATCTCATAATATCGCCATCTCTCCCCCTTCCTCTACTCCCAGGGACACACCTTGCCTGACAGTACTGACTATGGCAGAAATCTCATAATATCGCCATCTCTCCCCCCCCCCCCCCCCCCCCCCATACTCCCAGGGACACACCTTGCCTGACAGTACTGACTATGGCAGAAATCTCATAATATCGTCATCTCCCCCCCCCCCCCATACTCCCAGGGACACACCTTGCCTGACAGTACTGACTATGGCAGAAATCTCATAATATCGCTCTCTCTCCCCCCTCCCTCTACCCCCAGGGACACACCTTGCCTGACAGTACTGACTATGGCAGAAATCTCATAATATCGCTATCTCTCCCCCTTCCTCTACTCCCCCATCCCAGGGACACACCTTGCCTGACAGTACTGACTATGGCAGAAATCTCATAATATCGCTATCTCTCCCCCCTTCCTCTACCCCCAGGGACACACCTTGCCTGACAGTACTGACTATGGCAGAAATCTCATAATATCGCTATCTCTCCCCCTTCCTCTACTCCCAGGGACACACCTTGCCTGACAGTATTGACTATGGCAGAAATCTCATAATATCGCTATCTCTCCCCCTTCCTCATACTCCCAGGGACACACCTTGCCTGACAGTATTGACTATGGCAGAAATCTCATAATATCGCTATCTCTCTCCCCCCCCTACTCCCAGGACACACCTTGCCTGACAGTACTGACTATGGCAGAAATCTCATAATATCGCCATCTCTCCCCCCCCCTCTACTCCCAGGGACACACCTTGCCTGACAGTATTGACTATGGCAGAAATCTCATAATATCGCTATCTCTCCCCCTTCCTCTACTCCCAGGGACCCACCTTGCCTGACAGTATTGACTATGGCAGAAATCTCATAATATCGCTATCTCTCCCCCTTCCTCTACTCCCAGGGACACACCTTGCCTGACAGTATTGACTATGGCAGAAATCTCATAATATCGCCATTTCTCCCCCCTCCCATACCCCTAGGAACAGACCTGTACTAACCTGGGCAAAAATCTCATCATAATATCACCATCGCCTGTAGCGGCAGCTGCTCCGGCTTCGTTACTGGCGTAAGATCCAGCCCCCATGATTGGAGAGTCTCCCACACGGCTAAAAAATTGAAATCATTCAAATATCACTAACAACAATTACTAGGGAGAATTTGTTTGTTTTTTCAATATTTGTATCAACACAATGACATACAGTTGCAGCTTTATGTATTTGTTCAGTAATACTAAAAGAAAGAAAGAAATGTTTTATTTAACGACGCAGTCAACACGTTTTATTTACGGTTATATGGCGTCAGACATATGGTTAAGGACCACACAGATTTTGAGAGGAAACCCGCTGTCGCCACTACATGGGTTACTCTTTCTGATTAGCAGCAAAGGATCTTTTATTTGCGCTTCCCACAGGCAGGATAGCATAAACCATGGCCTTTGCTGAACCAGTTATGGATCACTGGTCAGTGCAAGTGGTTTACACCTACCCACTGAGCCGGTTTGGAGTCAGTATCTGGATTAGTAATACTAAATCTGCATTCTAATTCTACACATTTGTAAGAACTAATCTGACTGAGGGCGAGACGTAGCCCTTTGGTAAAGCGCTCGCTTGATTTGGAATCAATCCCCGTTAGTGGGCCCATAGGGCCATTTCTTGCTTCAGCCAGTGTACCACGACTGATACATCAAAGGGTGTGGTATGTGCTATCCTGTTTATGGGATGGAAGGAAGGAAGGAAATGTTTTATTTAACGAAGCACTCAACACATTTTATTGACTGTTATATGGTGTCAGACATATGATTAAAGACCACAGAGATATTGAGAGAGGAAACCCGCTGTTGCCACTTCATGGGCTACTCTTTCCGATTAGCAGCAAGGGATCTTTTATTTGCGCTTCCCACAGGCAGGATAGCACAAACCATGGCCTTTGTTGAACCAGTTATGGATCACTGGTCGGTGCAAGTGGTTTACACCTACCCATTGAGCCGTTTGGAGTCAGTATCCGCTCATTAGATACGTTTATCCCTATTGCATGTCGAAACCTCCGCCGATGAGTTATCCACGTACTAGCATAATGGAAGGAGGGAAATGACGCACTCAACACATTTTATTTACGGTTATATGGCATTGGACATATGGTTAAGGACCACACAGATATTGAGAGAGGAAACCCGCTGTTGCCACTTCATGGGTTACTCTTTTCGATTAGCAGCAAGGGATCTTTTATATGCACCATCCCACAGACAGGATAGTACATACCATGGCCTTTGTTACACCAGTTGTGGAGGACTGGCTGGGACGAGAAATAGCCCAATGGATCCACCGATGGGGATCGATCCTAGACCGACTGCGCATCAAGCGAACGCTTTACCTCCGGGATACGTCCTTAACCATATGTCCGACACCACATAACCGTAAATAAAATGTGTTGAGTACGTTGTTAAAAAAAACAGTTCCTTATTTCCTTAATCTGACTGGATCTCTTCTAAATGTTTTAAATTTTTTTTACATTGAACTATGTCATAACTTTGGCAAAGAAAAGGGATGTTTTGTTATGATGCCATGAACACAATTTTGCTATCATCCTATAATTACCTAATAAATTAATTAAAAACGGAATCATTTTAAAGTCTGAATGGAATGGGACATTCCACTTGGCAAGCCTCGACAAGTTTCCCGTTCTTACCTTCAAAACAAAATAAACCAATATCCTACGTTATTAACTAGTTATTACTTATACACGCAGAACACCATTCTTAGAGGAGAGTTCTAGTAAGTTGGATGGCTGTACTGGATTGCCTCTTAATTGGAAATTAACCCACTATGTTTGAAGCAGAAATACCATTCACATTTACCCATGAATCTTAAATGTGAGGCCATTGGTGGATGTGCCTGCAGCCACACGGCCCTTGTCATCAATCACAATAATGCCAATAGTGTCATGATTCAAACGGCTGACAGGTTTCTTAAAATCTCTATCTCGTAACAGCTGGCTGTGTTCGGGCGTGTATGGACCACAGTGTGTCTTTGGATCTGGAACTACATTCTTAAAAAAACAAAAAATTAAAGAAGCATAATCAGCAATAACTGTAACAGTTTTTTGTAAATATTATTAAAAACATTGGTAATGGAGATTGAGATTTTGAACTTGTACATGTACTTGTATGTATTTTTGAATTTCCTGTAAATGATGTGCACCACTGAGAAAATATACGTGTTACCTATTTTATGAACATTGTAGAGTTCAGAATACTTGTACATTGTTTACTTGTTAATTAAAAAAAAATATATGTGTGTACAGTCACACTTTGACTTTATTACAATAACCACATTAACCCCTAGGTCACCATGTTGTTTTATCAAATTTACTGTTGTAGTGAATTTGTAATGAGTTATCTCCCTTGCCATAATGATAAAAGGAAAAATGCTGCTTTATATACTCACGGCCAAAAGAAACTTTACAAGTGTTATATTTGAATCTGGTTGGAAATGGCAAATAATAAGAATAATATTGTTTGTGATATAGTTTAATGGTTCAATAGCAAATGTAAATCAGGAACAAAAACAATGTGACTGCATGTAACAATGGCGTAATAATGTGAAAGTCACACATGGGGTCAAAAACCACTTTTACATTGAAATGTCACACAACGAAGTCTAGCAAAATTTGGTATTTCAGACTCCATACTGACTCTAATAACGTGTGTGACCACCGTGAGCTTGGATACATGCATGCACACGTCTTCGCATAGACGTCGTCAACCTTCTGATTATGTCAATCGGGATGTGTCGCCATTCCTCAACCAGGAATTGTTGCAGTTGTTGTCTGTTGAGCGAGGGCTGTTGTCTCCGTCGAATCTGGCGATCAAGGTAGTCCCAAAGATGTTCGATAGGTAACATGTTAGGAGAGTGTGCAGGCCATGGCAAAACGTTAACATTGTTCTGATGGAGGAAGTCCTGGACAATGCGAGCAACGTGGGGTCTGGCATTATCATGCTGGAATGTGATACCTTGGGGCTGCTGCTGTAGGAATGGCACCACAACTGGTCTTAGCACTTCATCCCTGTAACGTTGAGCATTCAGATTGCCATCAATGATGACAAGTTCGGTGGTCTGATTGCCACAGATGCGTCCCCACACCATTACACTACCACCTCCGAAAGGTTCGACTTCATTAATGCAACAACAGGCTGTACGTTCTCCTCTGCATCGATACACTCTCACTCTCCCATCCCCACGGAAAAGGCAGAACCTACTCTCATCGGTAAAGAGAACCCTTCGCCAATCACGGATCTGCCAACGCCTCAACTGCCTGGCCCATTGTAGTCGCAGCCGACGGTGTTGATCTGTTAATGTGGTCCCGCGATACAGTCTGTAGGCTCTGATACCAGCAGCACGTAATCTTCTTGTCACGGTCTGTCTGCTCACATGGTAGCTGAATGCCGTTGCCGCTGATGACGTCACCGTCAAAAACCGATTACGTAGGTGTAATGTTTGTAGGTATCGGTCATCCCGCACAGTTATGACTCGTGGTCTACCCGTTCTTGGCCTGTCCGAGGTCCGACCTGTTTGTTGGTATCGATTTCTCAGGTTAACAACAGCAACTCTGGAACATCCAAACGTCCTTGCAACATGAGCGTTAGATGCCCCCATTTGTATCATGCCAATGGCACGCTCGCGTTGTTCTGCAGTCAGTCGTGGCATTCTTTTGGTGGTTTTCTATCAAATGCATACCCTACCTGAATGTTGGCTCATTTTAATACCTTCATTGCACGTGTTAATTTTGTAGGTAGTGAAAAACATGATTTCAGATTTTTTGTTCACGACCTGAAAAGCATGCAACGTTCTCTTTCAAATATACTGTAAAAAGTAGGTTACGATTATAGGATTGTTTGTGCAATTGATTATGTTCGGATATATGAATGATTTCATATTCTAAAATTTATTTTCGTTTGTAAAGTTTCTTTTGGCCGTGAGTATAGTTAGTACAATATTGTAACTATAACAGAAGACTGAATGACAGTGCAATTATCAGAAACAACACATATATGTAATGAAATTCACTGATTAATGACATATATGATTGGAACCTGTTTCTGATAAGGGACATTTAGGCTACAAATCACCATAAAAAGTGTGGTGAAATTTTATTTTTTATTTTCAGGACAGAAGAAATACTGCACACTAAGCATCATATCTGTTTAAACAATGAAAGAATAATTGGGGGGTGCAAAAACAATCAAAATATGGGGTCAGGCCATTATCCTCAGGGTGGGTTAGGATGAAAATCTGAGATTTATTTTATTATTGGCCCAATACAGTTATTTTGATGTTTAATCAAGAGTATAAGAGAGGAAATTACTGAGTGTATTGGTACAGGTAGCAGGTATTGAAACATGGATTATTTACCTTTTGTATCATAATATATTGGTACTAGATGTGACACGTGCTTCGCACGGGAAATGAGGCAGGGTGTAGCCCAGTGGTACAGCGCTCGCTTGATGCGCAGTCGGTGAGGGATCGATCCCCATCGGTGGGCCCATTGGGCTATTTCTTGTTCCAGCCAGTGCATCACGACTGGTATATCAAAGGCTGTGGTATATGCTACCCTGTCTGTGGGATGGTGCATATAAAAGATCCCTTGCTGCTTACCGAAAATAGTAGCCCATGAAGTGGCGACAGTGGGTTTTCTCTCTCAATATCTGTGTGGTCCTTAACCATATGTCTGATGCCATATAACCGTAAATAAAATGTGTTGAGTGCATCGTTAAATAAAACATTTCCTTCCTTCGCACGGGAAAGTTTAAATGGATGTGATGACATTAAACTGGGCTTTCCCCCAAAAATATGACCACTGTGTAAACAGACAGCCCTCATTAACCAAGGCTATATACATGGTCGCTGTGCATATAGTCATATATATGTTAAATGACAAATATATCCACGCCCATTGAGGTTGTATTTATGGAATTCGACTCATATACAATATTTAGTATGACATGTGTATGGTAGTCCACTAGGCCTGAATGCATAAAGATCCTTGCAAAGTGCGGCATTGGGTAAGTACAAAGAAGGCTGCTGACAGTGCAAATCAAAAGAGGGGAGGAGCCATCAGAACGATCGAAAACTGTTAACAAGGCTTTTCATATTATATTTTACGAATACCTGTACTACCATGCATCACTTGAGTAACTAAGATCAATGATTCACTTTTAGACATGGACAAGCCTGAATAAACAAACTTACTGGAGTCTTGTGTGGAATATCCAAGATAGAAAAATAAGTCAACAATACCTTCCAGTAATTTGGCTGACAATTTGACATTTTCCACTTTTTCCACTCTGCTAGTGAAGAGTTTGTTGCCAGGCTTTCTTCCTTGAAACCCATTTCTATAGCAAAACGTGTAGCTGAAAGAGAAAACTATAATCAGGATTCAAGTTTTAATAAGGCCCTTTATATCTACCCATTACATGGCTCCTTAATTGAAAAACAAAACTTTGACATTGATCAGTAAAAAAAATTTAGTTTGTAAAAAGGTCAACATAGCTCATTCATAGTAGTAATCGTTCACATTGTGTTACTATAATGCTAAATAATATCAGAGCTGTCAACATGTGGCAATTTTTAGGCATGAGTAAATTAGAAATCAGGGTCCAGGGACTGCAGGCTCTTGGTCAGGTCCAGGGCGAAGTTTTTTGTTGTTGTTTGTTTAAGTCCAAAATGGAAATCAAGCGAGTGCAAGTTTTACTAATTAATACGTTTAATGTTAAACCATACAAGTCGGTCATTGGTAGCACCCGCGAGTGATTGTTGGTATTGAACCGAGGGTAAGTTCAATATGCTGTATTATTATTAATAGGTAACGAATTCAGAGACCCTGCATAATCAGCATATAATTCCATTCAACTCTCAAATATAAACCACGATTATAAAATATTTTTATTTTTTGAAAAGGCGTGATATTATACTAACGTTGCGTGAGAACGTGATGTTTGTTACAAATACGTGAGACTCAAGCCAAATGCGTGAGAGTTAACAGGTATCTAATATAAATATTTAAGAATAATTCCATTTTATAATTACTGTTTTGTAATAGGCTGTCTTGATTGGTTAAAGTGCTATCACGTGATCTAAAAAACCAACGTTCATTCTTCCATGAACATGGAATCCCCGTTTCTATTTTTATCCCAAGTTCGTCTGCACTGTGAGTGACGGTGACAATTCAGGCTTGAAACGACTCCAGTTTTGAACTGAGACACATAATGTACATGACAGGCCATAAAAATGAAGATTCCATTAGAAGTTACAGCAGAGAATGCTCAACAAATCAAAACAGAGACATGAGCGCAGCTCTCACATTTGACAAAAACACCAAACTGACAACTTACACGCGCGAAAACACATACGCCTTCGTGCACAATTCCGCGACATGTCCTTTCCGAGAATAATATCACACATTCACAAACTTCCTCTGAAATCCACACACACAGTAACACTCAAACCACTTTATCCCTTTCGAGTCAGTCTTCACATTCATTTTCACTAATTCAACTTTTGACAACTGCAATTTTAATATAGGTAGTAAATAATCTTCTAAATAATTTGACGCTCTCCCCCATGTTAATTAGTTCAAAATTCGTCAAAAAAATGTTTGCGTTATCAGTTGATGTTCTGTTATTTTAAATTTTATAACGTTTTATCGACATTTGATTCAGAAATTTAAAATTTATAAAACCTTATGCAAATCAATATAATAAATCAGAGATTTGACGGAAAAAGCTAATGCCCTTATTTGTCTATTGATACAATTGTAAATCATTGTGGAACAGAGTTCGATTGGGTTTTTTAATATAGTTTTGTACAATGGCAATATTAATGAATTTGAAATTATAAGAATTGAACGTTATATTTTTGACATTCATGCGATGATAAACACCAAAACCGTTTTACACACTTATGTATCAAAGGCTTATATTTTTGACGTTCATGCGATGATAAACACCAAAACCGTTTTACACACTTATGTATGAAAGGCTTCGGGCTAACGCTCTACGCCATTCATACAGTGTGTAAAACGGTTTTGGTGTTTATCATTGCATGAACGTCAAAAATATAACGTTCATTTCTTAAATGACAGTCATTTTTTGTTATTTAACAGTGAGTAATAATCTCAATCAACTACATTTACCCAATAGGAAAAGAAAGTTGATTCATTACACATGTTAAAAGCAGCAATTATGAGGATAAAAATATAATAATAAAGAAACTGAGTGTAACTGTAAGTGCACTATATTTAGTAAAAAAAAGAGCTGAATTCTGCACATATTATTTTTTAAATGAAAGAAAGAAATGTTTTATTTTACGACGCACTCAACACATTATTTTACGGTTATATGGCGTCAGACATATGGTTAAGGACCACACAGATTTTGAGAGGAAACCCGCTGTCGCTACTACATGGGCTACTCTTCCGATTAGCATCAAGGAATCTCTTATTTGCGCTTCCCACAGACAGGATAGCACAAATCATGGCCTTTGTTGAACCAGTTATGGATCACTGGTCGGTGCAAGTGGTTTACACATACCCATTGAGCCTTGTGGAGCACTCACTCAGGGTTTGGAGTCGGTATCTGGATTAAAAATCCCAGCCTCGACTGGGATCCGAACCCAGTACCTACCAGCCTGTAGACCGATGGCCTAACCACGACGCCACTGAGGCCGGTATTTAAAAAAAAAAAAATGAATCCCGGGTATTAAACTGTGTATACATTTTAACAGTTGACCAATGGCAGTCGACCTCTTATAATTACTGTTGCATGAAGGATATAATTCGCAACCAGACGTCAAACGCGATTATTTATAAATATATTTTCCAAATAATTATTATTAAATGAAAAAAATATATATATAAAATACCAAGACTTTCCAAGGGGATAGTTCATTTTTCCAGGAGTTTTAAGCACTTTCCAGAATGAAAATAAAATTTAAGCACTTTCCAGGGTTTTCCAGGATGTGTGCGAACCCTGAATTGACAAAAGTGTGATCAAGAATAGTAACACTAACTAAACACATGTATTTTTACCAGATTCTCCCACTATCAGTGTGTTTTCTGTGTGGTCCATCACAGCTCTGGCGACTCCAATAGCATTTTTCACTCGACGCAAATCACCAACTGCTCCAACATCATGAGTGTCTCTGAAAATGGCACATCATGTAAGACTAGTTTCTTTACAAATATATGAGGAAAGTTATCAAAAACTTACTCATGTTTCTGTCAGGGCTGTAACTAGTTAAGTAGTTAAAAATAACCGGAGCAGGGGCAGTAAAATAAAGAATCAGGGTGTAATATTATATAGGCACTTCTCTAGCTACACATAAAGGTGAAGTATATGTATATATATTTTATGGTGGAGAGTGGGTGTATGGAAGAAGGCACTGCCTCAGCTAGGTACAGTCCTGACTTCTAGCTGCCAACCTCGCCCAAGTAGCCAAAGTGTCAGTATTACAATTTACACGAATTGAAAATAAAATAATATACATATTCAGAAACTAAACTGCAGGTACATTCTCACATGTGGGCATTTTAAAAAAAATTCAAATATTAAACTGAAAAAATTAATCAGAGTAAAACTCAGTATTCTGTAAAATTCATTAACAGTACACCTGCGAGCACTAACCCATCCATGATCATGGCATCAAGAGTTGTCTCCCCTGTTTCATCCGGACTACCTCCGAATCCAACGGATCCATCACATTGTTGCTGTTCGCACTCTGTGCATCCAGCTACCACTGCATCCAAGTTGCTGCCTTTATTCGTATAGATCACTTCCCAACCTGTACGACCAGAGAAAATTACAAAATAGTTTAAATATAATCAAAATATACTCACTACAAACTACTTTACTTCCAGGCTCAATATCAATATAAGAATGTTTATAATTGTAAATTTAAAAAAAACAAAAAACAGAAAATTTAGTATACATTTTATAAAAGAAAGCTAAAGGTGGGGGTGATATCCTCCAACTCTGTACTTAGAATAAAATAAGTAGAGTGTCACGGCCTTTAGGGGCTATTCAAATATTATGTAATGCTCGAGGGGGTGGGTGGGTGTAGGTTCAAACATTATGTGGCATTACTGGGGGTGGGTAGGTGTAACACTGTTACATAACACATTAAAAAAAAAATTATTACAAAATAAAAAATAAGAACTTCATAAATGCCCTGTCAAAGCGGCGTTTAACGTAAGTAGTTATAGCTAAACATATACAAACATATATACGATATAGACATGTATATACACACACTACAAGGGTTATAAATAATTAAATTGAAATGAAATGCATATCTGTGCTTTCTCATATTTCAAAACAGTACGTTAAAATGATATTACACACATCGCATGACTTGTTTGTGAATGGGGGAGTGGGTGGTCTCCAAATATTATATATTTTGGGGTGTATATGGTCCAGCATTACGGAGTGTTACAGGGGGGAGGGAGGGTGTCTAATTTTTACAAAAATAGTGTTACATAATATTTCAATGGCCCCGTAACATATACCATCAGTGTGGCACTAGTTAGGGCTGAAATTGTGAAAAACAAAACAATCAGTGAATGGGTCCACCAAGCAGCTTTATCGGTACAATATCCACCCGAGGGACATTTTTCCTTAATTTTTTTTTTTTTTTTTTATGTTAGACTAACTTTAGTTTTTGACAGAGTACAGCATGTTTACTAACCGCAAACAGATCAGTAGGAAACGGGTGGGGTGGGGTGGGGGGGGGGGGGGGGGGGGCCTGAGAATCGAAAATGTACGTGTTTTTTTTTTTTGTCCTACTCTGTATAAATAAATTAATAATAATGAAAGAATATGGCATGTACCCCGCCTACTAGAAACTGCCCCCTCCCAGTGTTCTCGCTGCTCCATTTAAGCGGGGCGCCCCGCCCCGCTACTCCATTTTGCCGCCCTCCTTTCACGTTCCCGCCCTCCTTTATTTTTGACCGCCCTCCTTTATTTTTGAGCGCCCTCCTTTATTTTCCAGCACCTATCTCTGCTATTTCCAAATGCACTTTTTTCCACACAAAAAACAACGATCAATCTGCACACTGGACATCAAAGAAAGCAAGCCGCGTTGTGTACGAAAAAGCAATTGACAAAACATTTACGACAGTTACCGTAACGTAATTTAACAGTATTTTTAACAGCCTCTATTTTGTCCAATATCTGTATCCATTTGTATGTTTGATAGACACAATAAAAATTATATTTTATGTAAGCAATGAAAACATTTAATTTTTTATGGATTCGGCAATCTCCGATTGAAAAAAAAACCTTATTTGACGCCAAATTTGTCACGTGATCAGAACGGTCATTCTGTCTTTTGTTTCCACCAACTATCGTTTGATATTTTGTCCTCAGTTGCAGATATAATTGGTTGAAACTGATGATTTTTACTTTCTGTTATTTTGTTTATTCAGCAGTTCTTTATAAAATATTGTAAACTTTTCATTTTGAGGGGATATGAACGCTTATAAAAACAACGGAAGTGGTAGTGTTTATCATTAAAATCATTTATCTTGAGTGCCAAATAATATATACACCGTCTTTACAAAAACGAAACTACTTTTTATCAGCTGGCGATAATATTTTATCACAGCGATCGATTCATTCGATGAAGTTGGAAATAACAAAAATGTATCTGACATTAGGAGATCACTTTACAAACATCTTTATTGTTTTTCTTATATCTTGAAATCTTTATTAAAAATAATATTAAAACTTTGATCGGTCCAGCAAAACCGGAACTGCCCGTGAATGTCAGACCGATATCATGTTCGGTTCAATTAAAAGACGAGTTTTTTTTATAAACCCCTTTGCACTTTTTTGTAGGCAAAATAAGGAGTATGTCTGTTCTCAAAGTCTACCAACACACAACAATATGGTAACCAAACTACTCCCCCCCCCCCCCCCCCCTTTTTATTTTTTTTGCTTTTCGTTTATTGGTGTGGGTTTTTTTGAAGGGTGTGGTGCCGAGCGGCCGCCCTCCTTTAATTTTCACCCAGCGAGAACACTGCCTCCACTAAAGATTGTGCCCCCATTCGACTCCAGAATGAGATATCGTTCCTACGGGCCTTGAATAAGAACACTACGTATTTTATACCTTTTTTTGTTGCATTTGTAAAAGGCCATGTATTAATTACCAGAGGAAGAGATAACACTTTAGCCTGTGGCTGTGCATAGTACGGAAGGACGTAACAAAGAATAAATAAACACAGATACATGAAGGCCGCCATTTTCTTATCATGTGACCACTGAAATAAAACTAGCGAACTTTTTTATCCGCTGTGAAGCCAGCGAACAATAAGAGGTTATCGGATGTCAGGTCTTTCCAGAATATAGTTCCCACATTGATTTACTTTATTTTCTGTTTGTATCAATAGATTTATAGTGTTTTTGCAATAAACAATTATTTCTTCCACAATACAGTGAATACTAATATATTACAATTCTGAAATATTATTATTAGTTTAGGTATCAATGCGCATCCGGCTTCTCACCCCCTTACCTCTGCCATTTTGTTCGCTAGCTTCCAGGTTTTGTTCGCCGAGTTAAAATTAATAGTTATAGATAGAATTTTTTTATTGCAATATTAATTTGCCATCACTTTAAGTCTTTTAAATAATTGTGCTTTAGAATTTGTTCATTGCATTGTTTACTACTTAGTATAATATTGTTGTGTTTGTTAAATTAAATTGTATCTAATCATAATATTTGTGTTTTTTTCACAGCCACTAACATGTTCAGTCCCGCTGTTGCGAGGATTTTTTAAAAAAAATTTCAGATTCCAGCCGATCTTTCTCCCGATTGATCCCCTCAGTTCGACGGATACAGAGGCCTACCCGGTTTACTGCTAGTCTTAGGAATCGACTTAGCAGGCTCAGCCATTCAGGTTACTTAGTAGCCCGAGTACTCTGACTGTAAGAGAGCTAGACGGACATTTGGACATAAACACGCTCTCATTACAGTCAGAGACCAACCTATGTCTTTTTTTGGCAATTCCTGACTACCAAACGGTAGGCAACGAGTCCCGCTCTAATACCACAACAATCCTATGTTTGACGTCAAATACCTTTACATCAATCATTTTCGAGTTAAGTGATACAAAAAAATCCACATATTAATCACTAATACACTTACTACAGAAAGAAACCCGACAGCACCCACATTCAGCTACGCTTCGTGACACTCCGTCGCAACAATTGCAAAGCTCGGCGATCTATTTCGAGACTGGGCGATTCCGCCTTGTGCAGCAGTTACAGGGGTCATCTCATAAGAGGAGGCAGTACGTAGCACATACTTTTGCCGTATCCTGTCGATAACACCCCAAATGTATCCTTCAAATTCAAAATGGAATCAATAATGTGTAATTGTTTTGGTTTAATGACGTAATGAAATCCAAATTCATCCAAAACGGCATTAGCCAACTCTTCCATGTTGTAACTTCGCTTGATATGAGACGACCCCTGTAACTGCTGCACAAGGCGGAATCGTCCAGTGCGCGATCACGTGGTCTACGTCTCGAAATAGATCGCCGAGCTTTGCAATTGTTGCGACGGAGTGTCACGAAGCGTAGCTGAATGTGGGTGCTGTCGGGTTTCTTTCTGTAGTATGTGTATTAGTGATTAATATGTGGATTTTATTTTATCACTTAACTCGAAAATGATTGATGTAAAGGTATTTGACGTCAAACATAGGATTGTTGTGGTATTAGAGCGGGACTCGTTGCCTACCGTTTGGTAGTCAGGAATTGCCAAAAAAAGACATAGGTTGGTCTCTGACTGTAATGAGAGCGTGTTTATGTCCAAATGTCCGTCTAGCTCTCTTACAGTCAGAGTACTCGGGCTAGTTACTTAGAAGCTATCTCTTAGTTCTCAATGAAACTGAAATGTGTACTCTGGGTAGTATTGTCTTTTTCATCAGGTATTACATGGTATGATAATGACATAAATCCCTGTGCATGGCTGATGCCCTATTATAGAATAGAGTTTGGAACTATATAGCCATTTTAATCATAAAAATCACAATAATGGTGGCTATTTTGTTTATATGGGTACCTGTGAAAATTAGTTCTTGCCTATTTTCAGGCTCCATTTACAGACAGAACTAAATGATGTGACTTAAATCCCTCAGTGTGGCTGATACCCTATTATAGTGTAGAGTTAGGAACTACATAGCCATTTTCGTTTCGAAAATCGGTTTAAGGGCAGATGGGGTGGGTATTGGGGTTGTATGGGTGTCCATGAAAATAAGTTGTTGCCTATTTTCAGGCTCCATTTACAGACAGAACTAAATGATGTGACTTAAATCCCTATGTGTGGCTGATACCCTATTATAGTGTAGAGTTAGGAACTACATAGCCATTTTTGTCACGAAAATGTTTTTAAGGGCAGATGGGGTGGGTATTGGGGTTGTATGGGTGTCTGTGAAAATAAGTTGTTGAACTAAATGATGTGACTTAAATCCCTATGTGTGGCTGATACCCTATCATAGTGTAGAGTTAGGAACTACATAGCCATTTTTGTCACGAAATTTTTTTTAAGGGCAGATGGGGTGGGTATTGGGGTTGTATGGGTGTCCATGAAAATAAGTTTTTGCCTGTTTTCAGGCTCCATTTACAGACAGAACTAAATGATGTGACATGAATCCCTATGTGTGGCTGATACCCTGTTATAGAGTAGAGTTAGGAACTACATAGCCATTTTCGTCACGAAAATGTTTTTAAGGGCAGATTGGGTGGGTATTTGGGTTGTATGGGTGTCAGAACTGGAATTGCATGCTGATCGGCAAGAAGTGCTTGCCTTACTGTGTACTTGAAATATTTGTTTGGTGAATCTGGTACATGGGTTAGGCATGATGTATTTAGTGCTGTTGCAGCAAAGGTTACTCCACATTACCATTGGTCACATCTACCATATACTTGTATATGTAGGTTACTCTGTACAGTTGGTAGAATGGCATTCATAAATAGTATTTCCTAGACAGGACAGCACAACCATATCTACCACAAATATGGGTCCACCAGTGCACTTCAGGCAGATACTCTACCACTGACGTAATATATTTTATATTGTGCAGTGTTCGGGTCTTATATGAATAATGGATTTTGGGGGGGCCAATGGATAAAAATTATTGTGGATTGAATGGATTATTTCTTGTTTTTAATCCAAAGTTATTACTATAAAATTGCAGTAGGCAAAAGATTTTAGAATTGCTGTAGGCAATTATCCTTAAGTTCATACCCTGTGTCACATACCTAATTATAGTTTTTATATTTCAGGACATTGGCTACAATTATAAAGTGAACTTGGTACCATACGTTGCACATAATATATATGTGTATTGCTATTCGAAACGAGTGAGAATTATAGCTGAGCAATAAACACCTGCGAATTGAAAGGAGTCATAACCATGGAATAATCACATTCTTCATTATTTCATCACATTCTTCATTATTTGGGTTAAAATGTTTACTCCTGTACAAGGATACATATATAATTGATGTGTTTAATTAAATTATTGAAATATTAAAAACTTATAACACCTACAGATACTTTATATATATTTGCAAACATTACATTTCAAGTTCATATCATTTGGCAGTGTCTGTATATAAAAAAAAAAAGTATATGCAGGCTTCTACATTATGGTAGCCCCACTCCCATGGCTAGTAATATTCAGTGTTGGGCTAGTAAATAACTACTGGAAAAAACCAACCTGGTCTTATTTTGTGAATATGAATATCCTGCCTCCTCTTGTCACCCCCAATCTAGGGGTTTTTAAGGTCTTATCTCTTTAGACAACATATCTGATTATTACTATTAGTGAAATTGTATATATTTAAAGTGGGGCTAGTTAATTTTTAATCATGGATAGTACATTTTTAAAATCACTGATCCATGGCTACGGGATTTTTTTTATAACATTCTAGAAGCCCTGAGTATATGTGAACAACAGTTTCACTAATTGTTGTATGGATAATTAAATAATTAATTATTAAATGTAATGGTTGAAAATCTAGCTGGGTTACAGCGACCCCAAGATGATTGACCACATTTTATAAGTCATTGGGAATCTGGGTTTAACTACTTTCAGTTAATGCATTATCTTTCTGTCAGTCAAGGTGGCACTAGAAGAAGTGTCTTTCTTCTTGAATGCAAAATAAAACTTAGTAGTTAGAAAAACCTTTTTGTTCTCATACCCTGACTGATGACCAGTTATGGTTTCATGTATAAAAAATTACATGAAAGGCCTATTGAGAACAAAAATTATTTTAGAAATGCTGACAATTAGGCCGAAACCTTTGGGGTGACGCAATATTAAAAGAAATTGATATTGAATGTGTAGGTAATATTTCAATTTTCTACAATAATTTTTTTTTTAAATTAAAAAATTCAGTACTCCATAAATTATTCAATGGATTGTCTTTTCTATAAAATAAAAGTAACAGTATTGTACTTTTAAGTTAGTGTGTATGTACACTTAACTTACGTCACCACAAAGGTATCAGGGTTGATGCATTTCAACAACAAAAATATGTAACGAAAAGTTTAACACGTACAAGATGCAGAAGGTGAGTCCCACCCCCCGACATAAACACACCAAAAAAAACCCTAATCAACAAAAACAAAAAACAAAGCAGGAATACAAAACAACCAAAGGTTACAAATTAAAACAAACAACATGTATGCTTTATTGCTAGTAAGCAAGACGTATTGGATTGGGGGTTTTTCAAAACAATATAAAAAGGGGAAATAGTAATTTTATTTGATATCAAAGAAATTAATTAATAAACTTGTTAAATAAATTTTATGATAAATATATAACAAATTACAGTACGTTATGTTCATATACAAGGTCTCTTTATATTTATTTGTACGATATACCATTAAACAGCTCATTATTGGTATTGGGACAATGTCGAAACATTTAAGCTGGTGCTACAAATAAAACGGATAAAGTACAAAAGTAATAAAGAGTTGTCTCCCTTAACAAGCTTTTTTGTTTTACCAATCGATAACTTCCGGTCAAAAAAGTTCGCTAGAATCACAGTAGGCATGTGACCATAGTCTCTTTTTTCTTCTAATTCCTCCTTTTATGTAGTTAGCTCTAGCACCAAGCTTCAAGTTCATGTTTACGCTGGCGACAGGGGCGTCTTTAAAAAACATGAAAATAAATATTTGTTTAATTAATGACACCATACATATTGTCTAATCAGCAGCGACTACTATCCGACAAGCATAAGGCTTCTGTGGTCTAGAAAATGAAGAAGACACCCGCTGCTATGTTAAAGGTCCTGTGTCAAAGTTGAAACTACAATATTTCGCTATTTATACATTTATTTGTAATAAATAACTACAAATTAATCGATCACATACACATACTTTTTCCATAATTAACTCTATAATAATAATTATAAAAAAAAGTCTTGTACTGGATGACAAGAGGGGTTTCCCGAATAATTTGTATCTAAATATATAGCATGTTCAGCATCATTGTTTCTTTATCAGTTGTCTGCAAAGAATTATGGGAAAAAACTTAATGTGTTAAATGTGTACGCATAAAACAATGACGTCACTAGTTAATGCGTGTGACACACTTTCAATATTCGCTCTTAAAATACATTATTTGGTTGTAATTTTTTTTTATATAGGCATATAGATGAAAGAATAAACTATGTTTCAAAGCAAAAGTTAATAATATATTTGGCGTGAACCTCCATTATTGCAACTTTGACATAGCACCGTTACGTTTTGTCTCATTGGCAAGAACTTCTTTTCCGGAGACACGGTCTTACAAACGACAAACTTTGATGTGCTATGCTAGTTGTATAACATCGGTTAGACGTGTGGGTGGTGGGGGCGGCTTTTTTGGAAGAAATGTGATGATGATTTTCTAATAAACTGAAGTAGTTTCAACAAGTAAACTTACATATTAAATAATACATTTTCTTGTTTAAAATTCCAGTCTGTATATACACCGTGTTTCTTGTTATCCTAATGTGTGCACGACTGGTATATCAAAGGTCGTGGTATGTGCTATCCTGTCTGTGGGATGGTGCATATAAAAGATCTCTTGCTGCTAATCGGAAAGAGTAGCCCATGAAGTGGCGACAGCGGGTTTCCTCTCAATATCTGTGTGGTCCTTAAACATATGTCCGACGCCATATAACCGTAAATAAAATGTGTTGAGTGCGTCGTTAAATAAAACATTTCCTTTCCTTTCCTAATGTGTGTGGTAGCCCAAAATGTATTTTCCCTCCAAATAGTTTCGTACATACGAGTTATATTAGGGAGTCAAATTAAAATACAGCAGTTACAAACATTAAGACGACCAGAAACACATTCGATATATAAATAATAAATAATAAGCTGTATTCAAGGTGAAACCTCGGTTGTAAATGGGTTTATTATTTGGAAATATATTACAGTGGTTGCAAACTCAGGATTGTCCCTTAAACGGGGAAATAACACAAAGATACATTCAAATACGTACATCCCCACGCTGAACCATGCCGTACTGCTATAGTGTAGTATAATTGTACTGTGTATCAGCTTGTTCCATGGAATATTACTGTTGTGCTCCTAACCAACTAAAATATAAAATTCAAGTACGCTATCTTTAACTCAGAATAGTGGGTTCTATAACCAGAATCCAGTTTGTTAATTTGAAAAAATAAATCTACTTCCGCCACATGGGATAATTATATAATTTTTTTAAAGCTTCTTTATTATGTACTTCCCCACAAACATGAGAGTCAAAACACAAGGCCTTTTAGGGGCTGATTCAGGATGTTGTAAAGAGAGGTCACAACATTCTAAAAAGGGCCATTTGAGTGTGTGGAAGGTAAATGAGCCGTATGAGGGGGCGAGTTGGGGAAACGTGTTATATATTGTGGATGATGGATTTTTGTTTAACAGTCAAAAAGTGCACTTCAAACGGGCGGGTGTGCATGGGCGTACGACCCGGGGGGACGGGGGGGGGGGGGGCAATTGCCCCCCCCCCCCCCCAAATTCGGGCAAAACAGTGGGGGAAATTCGGGCAAATTTTATCTGGGTAAAATTTCGGGCAAATCAACCCCTCCAGCCCCCCTAAATCAAAGAGTCCCCATACGCCCATGCGGGTGTGTGTGTATGGAGTGGGTCATGGGACCTTTGTGACTCCCCTCTGGAATCGCCAATACCTTTGATATGTCACTTAAAGCGAACGAGACTGCGGGTGGAGGGGTCGAGGGTCAATCCCACAAATATAATCAGGCCCCAGTCGAGCAGTCTTAAGTGAAACCTACTCAAACCATAAGATGTATTGTGATGGTTGATGCGGATAGACTCATTAACAATTTGACCAATAAACTACTATAAATTATGTACATGTGTGTGTATATGTATTTGGTGCTTGGACATTTCAGATGTTTTACTTGGAAACTATCACTGTACACCTATTATTGATCTCTGACCTCGTAGACCAGGAAGACGCATGCTTAATTCGATTTAATCCATTGACTAATCAGAACTAGCTGCAAACATTAAAAGTGTTATTTTGGTAACGTATTAAAATAAATTAATTATGCAACATTGTATGTGATTAATTTAGCTAGTCTGTAACCCCCTCCCTCCCCCCAAAAATTAATTAGTTAATTTGGCTGCTGTCTTCTTATGGAGCCAAATTTAGTCCTTACAAATTAAAATTACCCACCCCCCCCCCCCACCCCCGCCCCAACTCCACCCCCCCACACAAAAAAACAAACAAACAACAACCCCTAACAACAACAAAAAACCCAACAAACAAAACAAAACAAAACAAAACAAAAACAAAA
Source organism: Gigantopelta aegis (assembly GCF_016097555.1). Lineage (NCBI taxonomy): Eukaryota > Metazoa > Mollusca > Gastropoda > Neomphalida > Peltospiridae > Gigantopelta > Gigantopelta aegis. Next base: position 70,386,445 of record NC_054704.1, read on the forward strand.
ACAAAAACAAAAACAAAAACAAACAATAATGCTTTTTACAGGAACTCAAACTAAATATATTTCTGTCTTATAGCCTATATCTTCATTACATATAAAGTTCAACACAGACATCTGTTTAAATATTTTGTCGTGAAAATTGCAATTTACCGACTTTTTGCAGACAGGACAATGGAGAACTTAACAAACAAATCAGTTTACCGATGCATGATGTGTGCAGTAAAATCATGTAGTTTTCGACACTCGTGAACTCTGTGGTGGTTAACGAGTATGGCCACCTTATTCAAACTGCATTACGTGTGGCGGGAGGGGGAAATCAAGAGGTGTTAAATGGTGTCAGTTAAATAAACAAAAACATGTAAAAACGAGACACCGCGCCAGGGTTAGCACACTGGGGGAGGAATCTCTTCAAGATTACACCTACCAGCCCGGCGTGTTCACTGTTCACTGTTCACTAGTCGTTTAAAGGCATTGATTCTAGTTTGAGAGGTACGTAACCATTCAGTTAAAAGGTGGGTTTTGTTTTTATTTTGTTTTGTTTTGTTTTTTGTTGTTTTGTTTTTTAACGACATCAGTATAGCACATTTGGATGTCCAATATTTTAATGATTATTTTTTGTAATTGTTTTATGACCCCAGAAAGCATATGGTAATGTCAGGGTTGGAGGGCCTGATGTCATTATGTACAATTTGTGTGTGTATTATACACACATATACATATGTAGACCTAGTCTTAATACATATGCACATTTATTTTGTCATGTACATAATTACGCGCGTGCGCGCACACACGCACACACACACACACACACATGCTAACACTCACTCTATTCCCCTCTCTCTCTCTCTCTCTCTCAAAAAAACAACAAACCCATTTGCTAATTCTGTCATATAGTCGTCAAAGAAAAAGCCACTATATTTTTCTATTAGCAGCAATTAATATTTTATATGCACAGTCCCACAGACAAGACAGCGCATAACACGACATTTTATATACCAGTCGTGCGGCACTGGTTGGGGCGGGAACAAACCTAATAGGTCCGTCGAGGAGGTTCGATCCTCTGGCGCAAGCATCCCAGGTGATAGTTTTTGCGACTAAGCTAAATCCCGCTAGTTTCCTCCTACTTACTAATGGACGACCAGAAACACATCGAATTTGTCAAAATGGATCATTTAAAATTCATACCCTAGTTTTCAGAGGTAAAACATTTTTTAACTTTTATTTTACTTTATATTATTATTATTTATTTATTTTTGCATAAAATGTATACTGAGCTGGGGGCGGGACGTAGCCCAGTGGTACAGCGCTCGCTCGATGCGCGGTCGGTCTGGGATCGATCCCCGTCGGTGGGCCCATTGGGCTATTGCTCGTTCCTCTCTCAATATATGGGTGGTCCTTAACCATATGTCTGACGCCATATAACCGTAAATAAAATGTGTTGAGTGCGTCGTTAAATAAAACATTTCTTTCTTTGTATATTGAGCTAGTACAAAAACCAGGAAGACTTGAAACAGTGGATTTGCCAACATTGATCATTTAAGCAAAAACTTGTAAGTGATATGTAAGTTAACGGTAAAAAGAATATAATAATCGAACATATTTTAGACTTGTCTAAACACTAGAGTCAGTGGCTTTAGGGAAGATTATATTTTAAAATTATTATTAATATTTTCCATTCAAATGTTTAAAAACATATATTATACAGTAGGCCTACACAATGAACATTACTATTTCTATTAAAACAGTTTGTTTGTTTTTTAAATGTGTTACATGACTACTCGGTTTCGTGGATATTCTTACTTTTGTATTATTATTACCAGCTTTTACCCGGGGGGAGGGGGGAGGAGAGTAAAAATAAAGTAATAAATCAATTTGCTTGTAAAAAGTATATGAGCTGAACATAAAATATAATTTGGTTGAGGTTTGTTTGTTGTTGCTGCTTTTTGTTATTGTTGTTATTATTTTTTGGTGCTTTTGGTTTGTGTGTTGTATTTTTTTCTTGCCAATATGTATATAATATTTAATTTCTAACGAATAAATATTGAATTTATATATTACAGAAGTTGCATGCAATGTGTGCAAATCGACGCCATATAACCGTAAATAAAATGTGTTGAGCGCGTCGTTAAATAAAACACTGTGCAAATCATAACGGTAAAAGTACTGTAATAGACAAAACATATTGTGCGGTTCATAATAACTAATATAAGATCGGTGTCTGTAAACTATATATGCTTGTTTTCATACCTTTTTATACTGACTTATTCCATTTTAACATCTGGTAAAATAGTTTTAATCCCTTGTTTACTTTGTATAAGAAATATACGACTCTTTGCCAGGGTACGTTTCGCCAACCGCGTCTGTTGGAACCAGGCCAGCAACATAACACGAGAAACAGATTCGATTAAATAGTTTAAAAAAAGGATCCCCTAAAAACCCACAACCGACGTCATCTCACTAAGACAACGCCATCGCAACATCAACGATAATATCCCAGTCGCTGGTAGAAATCGGCGGACAGAAACTTCTCTACAATCGACACCCCCTGAAACATGAGCCCGTCCGCCAGTAGCCCGTGCCAAAACGGAACAGATGCCAGTAACAAGTTGGATCTACTTATGGAGAGAGGGTGTAGCTCGGAGTTTTATCTCATGGAAGGTTAGTGGCTGGCTGACTTAGGTAACCGGACAATTAGCGCCATGCCAGGTAAGTTCACTTTGATCTGCATTAGGTGACAAATTGTGAGGATAAGCACGATGGTGTTGGTATTTTCTCCCCTCCCGTGTTGTGAGGGGACTCCATTCATACTTCGTGTGAATATTTGAAAAGTATTTGATGACCTCAAGCGATCGATCGGACAGCTGTTGTGAATAGAACAGCATGCTTTTTAGGGCGTGTATAAATATATAACGCCGATTAAACACTGGAAATAACACGACAATAAAGTTACAGATACAATTGTTACGCTTCATATAACACGCGTATTGATATTGAAACTGGTTTTAACTGATTTTGTCTCGCTTGTTTCAGCTGATGTATTAATACTTGGTTTTATATCTTATTGTTATCCGTATTTCGATTTGTGAGTTGACACATCAAAACTGTTTAACGACACCCCAGCACGAACATAGTTTTCAGTTATAGGAGAGAGATTAAGAAAATCACAACCTGAACTGAATCGTTCTTGTATAACCAGACACCAGGTAATGGCAAGCCATGAGTACCTGTGTTAGAGGTGTAACGATGTGGGCTGGGGGTAATGGTGTGATTATTATTATTATTATTATTATTAATATATAACCACAGCGTTGGCCCGCATACAGCCTCACATGATTTTACTATAGACCCTACCGAATTTATTTGTAAAGGCACAGAAAGAAAACTTTACACATTATTATAGCATATCGATCATGGTTGGATAGATGGCGCGAAATTTATTCTTCCTCTGAACAGCAAGCAAACATCTGATTGTCAGGGCCTAGTTCGAACGGACGTCAAAAGTGTGGTTCTTCACATTAAGAAAAGTATTGACTTAATGTATTGGGAAAAGTATTCTACCCTTTTTGTCTAGCTGGAAAGATCCTATACTACTGTCCTAAAATATATTTTTTTACAGCCCACCCCACCCCACCCCACCCTACCCGCCAGTTATTTCAGTCTAGGAATCAAAAATATGTTGTCTGAATACAGGCTTTTACTTCAGTTCTTTATTTCACTTTGTTTCTAAATTCGAGGTCAATTGCTTTATGCACTGAACGTGTTACTGGATATTTAAATTATGTATCTTGTTTGGCAACAGATGCAGCTGCGTATATACAAAATTACATATATTACACGTACACAAGAGAAGGTCTAACAAACACATAAATATCTACTGAGTCTACTTGCGTCATTCTTGTTTGTTGTAAATATGGAAATAGTCTGTGATTCATTTTGCTTATAGAGGGCTTAACCAGTGTGTTCTTATGTTAAAACCATTTTAACAATCACTGTTACTGTATATTTATACACACACACAGGAGGGGTCAAACAAATATGTAAAACACCTTTTCGATCCACTTGCATCGTTTTGCAGTGGTCTGTGATTTCATTCAGTTTATGGAAGGCCTAACCAGTTAGGGATTTTGTTTTAAATGTTAAAACCATTCTAACTATTTCTGTATTGTCACTGACATTTCAGAAGCATTATTGGAGAGAGTTCTTTTGTATGAGTGCCAAGAAATCCCAAGGCATTGAATTTGGCGTGTGTCGTTTGCATTTCATTACCTTTTTGTTTAACGACACCACTAGAGCACATTGATTAATTTATCATCCGTTATTGGATGTCAAACATTTGGTACTGTATCTAACAAGTAGTCGTCAGAGAAAACCCGCTACATCTTTGTAATGCAACAAGGAATTTAAAACAAATTTTTTTTTCATAATGCAGCAAGGGATTTAAAGGTTGTCGTCACTCAAACCACCTTATGTTAATGACCATTAGATTTTTTTTAAATGCCATTTTACTTACTCTTATTAGGACAAGCAAATACCTATAATTATTGTCGTAGAATATCATCGGATGTTTACAACGGTCAATTGTGAAAATTATGCTTTCGACGAGGTACACGTTACTAACGGTAATCGCTGAAATGAAACCTAGTACACGTAATTGTCACATGTATTGTAGTCGCGTGGATGTAAAACTACACAGACAATGTCCCGAATCATGAAAGAGAACTGTTACACGTTGTATTAATTTAAAAAGCACGCAATATTGCAGTTTAATATCGGACAAGTATGTCATAATGACATTAATAAATAACACGCTAACCAAAACCAGATAGACGATTTAACTTAATATCAAAGCACGCTGTCCCGGTCACGCATATCTGCCTGGACAATTTACTCAAGCAAGAAGTTAAAAGTTTGTTTTGTTTAACGATGCCACTAAAGCACATTGATTAATTAATCATCGGCTATTGGACGTCAAATATTTGGTAATTTTGGACCTATTGTCTTGGAGAGAAAAACCCGCTTCTATTAATAGCAAGGAATCTTTTATATGCACCATCTCACAGACGAAATAGCACATAACACGGTTTTTGATATACCAGCATTTGGTGCATTAGCTAGAACGAGAAACAGACAAATAGGCCCAGTGACGGGGATCGATCCCAGACCGACCGCGCATAAGACGTGCGCTTTGGGCTACATCCCACCCCAAGTACTCCGCGTTAGCAGACGACTCCAAACTCCACTTCTCATATCATGTAATGGCTTGCACACATGGCAGGAAATATATAATATACAATGTTTCTTATCACTAAATCTGCATTTCTTGACCTCCGTCTGTTGTGCAGTTGCACTCTAGGGCCTATATTTACTTTTAAATGTGTGTGTGTAAACGCGTTCACATGACAAGTATATATACTTTCAAAGAGTACATGTATGTTAATATGAATACTGTCAACATCTATACGATTGCTTATGAACATGGCAAGATAACCAGTTATCTTACTAACATATTTATTAATTCATTTTTACACTTGTATTATTCATTCATTAATTCATTTATCCACCTTATACATATTATCGACATCACTATCATCGTCGTTGTCGTCATCATCATCATTGATCAACATCGTCATCATCATCATCATCATCACCATCATCACCACCACCATCATTATCATTACCACCATCATTATCACCATCATCATCAACATTATCACCATCATCATCATCAGCAGCAGCAACAACAACAACATAATAATAATAATAATAATAATAATCATCATCATCATCAATACCGCCATCATCATCATCACCATCACTATCACCATCGACATCGGCATCATCATCATCAGTATCATTATTAAAATTATTATTAGTATTATTATTATTAGTATTAGTAGTATTAGTAGTAGTAGTAGTAGTAGTAGTTGTTGTTGTTGTTGTAGTAACACCAGCAGCAGCAGCAGCGGCGGCAGCAGCAGCGGCGGCGGCAGCAGCGGCGGCGGCGGCAGCAGCAGCGGCGGCAGCAGCAGCGGCGGCAGCAGCAGCAGCAGCAGCAGCAGTAGCAGTAGCCGTAGCAGTAGCAGTATGATTATTATTCTAATTGTTATATGTCTGTCTGCGGGTATTATGTGTGTTTTTTATCCTGGAATATAACGAGCCTTGAGACGAAGGAGCGGGTTAAGTTAGCTAAGAGTTCAAACCGCTAACATTCGATCCCCCCGAGTTCAAACGCCTCTCGTCTGTGTCTATATGCGTAGGCTGTAGTGAAAACAGGTGCACACACAGGTCATATTGATAGAGGATTCTCTCGCCAAAACAACCTTCACAACTGTTCAAACCGGTGAATACAGATCGCTCATTCAAACAACAGGAGCCGCAGAACAGAAATAATTCGTATCTAAATATTATGCTGCAATTGTTTATTTTTATTGTAATAATTTTAACAATTACAATTCAAATGGAGATTTATAGATTGCAACTTTTTAAAGTTTTATAATATAAAACAAGCATAAGTAAAATGCACGGGAAAGCGAAATATTTTGCACTTGTAATAAGTGAATAGTTGTAATATATAAATAATTAAATAAATTTTTCTTTAAAATTAAACAAATCTTTCACAACGTCTTGTCTGCATAGTACAGCTTCTTTAAATAAAATTATATTAAATAAAAAAAAAATAAAAAAAAAAAAAAAAAAAATACCGGCCTCAGTGGTGTCGTGGTTAAGCCATTGGACATAAGGCTGGTAGGTACAGGGTTCGCAGCTCAGAGCGAGTTTTAACGACTCAGTGGGTAGGTGTAAGACCACTAAACCCAATTCTCTCTCAGTAACCACTGACAAGAAACCCACTATCCTAGACAGACAGCCCGGATAGCTGAGGTGTGTGCCCAGGACAGCGTTGTAACTAATAACAGATCACTTAGACAAGAAGAACACGAAAGCTGTTTCGCTGGTTTTCATTAGCTCAGTCGCTTGAATACTCGCCTGAGTTTCTTGCATCGTAGGATCGAATCACCCCGGTGGATCCATTCAACTGATTTTTTTTTTGGCTTTCCAACCAGTGCACCATAACTGGTCAGAGTGTTGGTGTGTGCTTTTCTGTCTGTGGGAAAGTGCATATAAAATATCTCTTGCTGCTAATTGAAAAACGTAGCGGGTTTTATCTGATGACGACGTTTCAGAATAACCAAATGTTTGATATCAAATAGCCGATGATTAATCAATGTGCTCTAGGAGTGTCGTTAAACAAAACAAACTAACTTCTATAATATATTTCGTCAGACAAAAAGACCTGTACCCAGATAATTTCAGTAAAGTTAAGTTGTTGTTTTTTGTTATGATTGGCGATATTCTCAATGAAGTAGATGATCTCGTTTTGTAATTAATTAATAAATTATATATCGATTAATTAACAAACTTTGTATAAAACTAGTTAAACAAGCATAATACTGTAAAAATATAACATGTTGATGGATGCATCAGTGTATATTGCTTGGTTTGGAATGTGTATATTTTAGACGGTAACATGTGTCGGTGTTTAGTGGGCCCTCTGAGTTATAAGCCGCTAACATGGCGTCTGAAACTGCGCTTTGTGGATCATTAAAACTCTGATTCTACAAACAACCTGCAGTAATCGTCTCGTGACTTGGATTGACTCCAACAATACGCTAAGATCATCAAGCATCAAGCCGCGCGCTGCCAGACGTCAAACATCTTTACATCTCGAAAATAAAAAAAACCGCGAAACAATTAGCTTCTATTTTTAACAGCAATAAGTCATTTCTCATAGCTTGGGTGTTGGTATAGACAGTTGGATTTCACACGACCTTTTAAAGGTACTTGGCCTTCTTGAAACACTAAACGGTATTTCTGTCTAAAACTCTGTTTCTTAGAATGGTGATTTGTTCACACCTAGTCATGTGAAAGTTATTTTTGAGTATTTAACTACTTACCAATTCGTTTGGCACCTTACACCAGCCAGTGCAGGTGGTCCCACCCCGCCCCACCCCTTTTCTGTCCTGGACAGAGGAGCCGGCCAAGGTCGGCACCTGTGTCCAGGACAGGCGTGCGCTACAACAGCTTGTTTTGAATGTACACGTTAAATACTCTGACCTGATCTGACCTACTTGGCACACCACGGCCCCACAGCTAATGGTTATCGTATCTTATCAGGAAGGAAGACCTATTTTATTTTATTACCCCAGCGGTCACTCATAACAGGGAAAATATTTTCCATATGTTCTCAGTGCGAAATATACTGCATTGGTCTAACGAACAATACTATTGGACAATTTGACGCTTACAAACCAATGACTTTGTCGGTACTAAATATGACGTCTTCACGATTTGACAAACACACGAAATGACGTCATGTAGTTTAAAGAGTTTGCCTTTACGGGTCTCTGTTTTTGGTGTTAAATTAATAACAAAATGTCATTTTAATGCAATTCATTATAGATTTGGAAGCAGAATAAAGAGAACTTGTGTTTTTTAAAATTATCTATGAACGTGATTAAATTACGTTATAGTAATTCTCAGAACAGTGCGTAAAGTGGTTTACATCGTTCCTATACAGGTTGGCCTTCGTGCATGTGCGTCGAAAATAAAGGCTTTTAGAGAGAAAAAATAGCTGAGGTAATAAATAGAATAACAAACTCGGTACCAGTTATTATCAAATTTATGTCCCTCGTGAAATAATTTTCATTTGTCACTCGCTAAAGCTCGTGACAACTAAAAATTATTTCACTCGAGACATAAATTTGATAATAACTGGTAACTCGTTTATTATCCTCTATTAACGCCATACTCAACAGATATTAATTACGGTTATGTGGCGTCGAGCCACACAGTTAATGAGAGAGGAAACCCGCTACCGCCAAGCACTGGGTAACTATTTTTCTGAATAGCACCAAGGGCTCTATTGTATGCAGCACCCCACATATAAGATAGTACATACCACGGTCTTTTGTTACACTGGCTTGAACGAGAAAGGGCCCAAATGGGCCTACCGATGGGGATCGATCCTCGACCGATTGCGCATCGGGCGAGAACCGTACAACTGGACTACGTCGCGACCCCTTCGTCCCTAAATCTAATCTAGAAATAACACATGTGTTCCATTTACAATTTCAGGGACCAGTCTCGCAAAACTTTGTAAGCCTAGGTTTGCACGTAAATGTAAGTCTCTGACTGCAAGACCGATTCTGTAGCTTCTAAGTACGTAAATGTATAGTACAAATAATAAACTTCGAAATATACCAAAATAATTTTCTCTCGATCGTACTGTGGTGTCTTTCCTAATGGAGAATCTTTTTCGCTATAGATTATATAATATAGATTGTATAGAATTGTATAGGAGCGTTAGACGGTACTCGTGTATTTCTAAGAAAATTGTCAACATAACTTAAGCTTTAGACACTTTCAATGTTGCCGTCGCTGCTAATGATGGTGGTGATGATTGTATGATGATGACAACGACGACGACGACGTTTCTAATGCTATTGAAAACTAAACCTTGAAGAATGGTGTGTTTGTAATATTCTAAACATTGGGAAAGTCTTGAATTACGATGTTGTGTTTCTAACAGTGTAAAAACCACGTAAGCGTTGAACTGCCACGATGGCGTGTTTCTAATGCTGTAAACAGTGTATAAGCATTGGACTGCAATGATGGTGTGTTTCTAATATTTTAAACAGTGTGTAAGCGTTGGTAATGATGGTATGTTTCTAATATTGCAAAGACCGCGTAAGCGTTGGACTGCAATGATGGTATGTTTCTAATATTTTAAACACTTTGTAAGCGTTGAATAATGATGGTGTGTTTCTAATAATATTGCAAAGACCGCGTAAGCGTTGGCCTGCCATGGTGGTATGTTTCTAATGCTGTAAACAGTGTGTAAGCGTTGGATAATGATGATGTGTTTCTAATGCTGTAAATTGTCGACCCGTTGACCCCTATCGACACTGGATATAGGAGTAGACTTCCGATGACATTTAAAAACATGTTGGCATTACCGTGGCATGCCGGGGTCCCATTGTTCGCATTAGTCATATTACACGAATCCTCGGGAGATAACATGGAGTGAAATAACTGAGATATGCCACACATTGGCAAATAAACAGAGAGTTAACAACCTTCCCTGTCGGTATGGAGATAACGCGAGGTAAAATAATCGAAATATACCATAGTTTGTTAAACATTCTGGGGGTTAATGTTACTCGTTTGTAAACGAGATACAGGTAACATCTTGGCAGATGATTTATTGACTGTTTTTGGTGGGGGGTTTTGCGAAAGTTTACAGTTTTCTTTCCACGGTAGTAGAACGTCTGTGGTTATAACCTTGTCCTGTTTGGTGCTATTTTTTTTCTCTTTTTTTTTCTTATTACACAAGCTGTAATATTATGGAGCTCCGCTTCGTGTAATGGTTTTTGTCATAGGACGTCTTAAAAAATTAGTAAATGAAGATTACAGCATGCACGCACGCACGCAGTCGTACATGTACACATGCATTATCTCTGACACACATACATGCACGCATATATATGTGCCCATGCATACAATATATATAGTAACATACATGCATGCATACATACATACATACATACATACATACATAACTGGCCGAGTGGTTACGGTGTTGGTCTTGGAACTGCGGGCGATTCGGTGGCTAAGGTTCAAGTCACAGCAACGGCGGTGCCTAAGGTTCAAGTCACAGTAACGGCATGAGAGAATTTGTGAGGCCAAAAATTATTTTTATCCCCTGTGCCCGTGCATTTATGTCTTTGTATGTACTAGTGAAACCCGACATACATGCAGTATTTATAGGATATTAAACGAGCTTCCATTTCGTATCATGTTTATGTCCCGAGTGAAATATTTTGTAGCGATTACGAGCTTTATCGATTGACAATGAAATTTATATCACGAGGGGCATGAACATGATACGAAATGGTAGCTAGTTTAATATCCTATTTAATACCCATAATCAATCTTAATTTATATCACTCAACTCGTGTGACGTCGACGTGTTACGTCCTACTTGGCGTTCTAGTGGCTGTAGACGTATCACTTTGATATGTACTAAGATATTTTTAACCAAATGGGTTACACTCTCACACACACACACACACACACACACACACACACACACACACACACACACACACACACACACACACACACACACACACACACACACACACACACACACACACACACACACACACTACAATACACTACACTACACTACACTACACTACAATACAATATATACATACATACAATACATGCATAGAAACATCTATGCGAGAGAGAAAAAATGGCTGCACAGTTGAAGCATAATTTCCAAATTTATAACATACTTAGTGTAGGTTACTGCCTGCTAGTTAATGGTAAACAATATACTCCGATATTACTATACCTTTTTGTTTCTACCCTAGTGTTTTTAATTTATAACGTCGTATCTAGCTAACTGACCATGTGCAAGTCCTTAGTCAGTGAGCGATTACTAGTATTGGAATACTTATGTGCCGCAGCAGGCCTCAGACCACAATTAATTTCGCTATATGTTTCTATATAGCCTTAGTGGCTATAACATTTTTATTAATATCAGCAGGCCCATGAAGTTTTGTATGTACCTTTGCCTGCATGGGGGACACATACCCTGAAAAGGACAACCCCTGTTGTCCAGCTCTTTCTCCCAGCACTACTTTTGCATGGGCCGGAATTACCACAAACAAGTCTTCAATGTCAGCAAGTTACACATGTTTACAAACTACATGCTGTTCCCTGTCACTTCAGTCAAACAGTTGCCACTTCATAGCTGTCTGCCATGAAATAATCACAGTCAAACAGCAGACTACTTGCGCGGTCAAATTTCCGGATTTTGGACAACCAAATGGGAAGATAACTGTAATCTGAGGCCAGCAGAGCCAACCAATGTTCGTAGTTCAACTCTTACAATAATAAATGTACGTTTTGTGTTTCACTTCTTTACTTTTTCTTGGTATGTTTCAGCTCTTCACAGAGGTTTCTATACCTCTTTGTTCTCACAAGTAATGCATATCAAGTGGAATATCTGCGCACTTTGTACGACGAATAAACTAATAACGGAAGAAAGGAGTTTATTTATAGCTGAGTTCAGTTGCTAACATCTGACCGCTACGTCTGAAAGTCTCCTGTACTAATTCAATCAAGTCTCGATAAGCATTCATTCGCCTACGGGCTTGTCCATTACCGTCAGAGTTTGAGTCTCCGTGGATAATGGTGTTAGTGCATGTGTACAGTCGTCTGCATATAATAGACCTCTTTCACATTCCACTGCGCATGTACCCGTTGCGGTATAAATAGAGGACGCAAACCGCGAACTCACGCGAGATCTCGCAAAAATAGACCTGTGGACAAGTTGAGGGGGGGGGGGGGGGCATAGACAATGGGAGGCCACGCAATAGGAATGTGAATATTTCCATGATTACTTATTCTGTCAGTAGGGAACTCGAAAATTCTGTCGACATCCAACAAGACTTATTGGAGACATTTGTGAATTATTGCTTAATCACGAAATAAAAAATATTTTGTTGTTAACGCCCGACAAACCATCGGTTCGGATTCGTACGCAGTAAATATCGGATATGGGCTGAAATAGTATTGTGTGCGCGCGTGTATGTATGCAGATATTTATTGTATTTAACATAATTTAATTATTTATAAAGCATTATGCAGATAAATACATTCAGGATTCTTGTCGGGATTTCTTTTCACCAAGTTATTTAAAATTTTGTTCGGTATTTGGAATAAAATTAAATGATACATATGAAAGTTGAGCTATGGTATATAAAACATTAGAATCAGGCCCATAGGGATGATATCTGGAGTTGGGGGAGGGGAGGGGGCACAATCTGTAGTGAAAGGACACAGTCTAGTAGGTGTGTGTGCGGGGGGGGGGGGGAGCCATATTTTAAACCAGGATTATAAAAGTGGGGCTATAGTCCCCCCCCCCCCCCCGGACTTCTTGGTTGCTACCGACCTGAGAATGGTCAGAAATGTAACTGTATAGCATATACAGCTATTTCAATTCGAAGCAAGATTATTTAACCATAGCAAGATGTCAGTATTATTTATGACAGATTAGACTAGCCCACAGTTTGATAATATAGCTCCAAACTTAGGATGTTCTCTTTATTATAAACTAATGAGGGTTTATTATGCGCAGTCATAAGGTACTTCGTTTGAATGTTTGAAGCAAACATATTAAGTACCATGTCAGGCCCGTAGCCGGGCGGGTCGGGGGGGGGGGGGGGGGGGGGGGCTCGGGGGGATCGGACGATACCCCACGCAGGATTGAGAGTTCCGCTCAAATGAAAAACAAAATCGGATTTTACATATAAAAGTCCTTGTCCCCAAATGACCGGATAAGAACGTCTGTCTGAGGTTCCATTTGCTGAAAGTTCGATCCTCGTCAGTTATCCTGTTTGTGGGATGTGAGAAGTATGTCATGTATCATTTATTATAAATACATTGGTACGACTGAAAACAAACGGTTTCTTGTCGTGGCTTTGTGACCAGGCCATTTTACATGCATACCACAACGTAATGCAACTTCTTAACGTATATTTCGCAACAAAACTTCATGTATTATTCTCGAGTGTAACCGGCGTCATCTCATTGTTTGGCAAGGGGTTCTATATATATATATATATATATATATAGTAAATATATATATATATATATATCTGGGGAAACCTCCTCCCCCTCCCTACCCCCGTCTACGGCTCCGCGCTTTCGGCGCTCGCGTTTGATGATTTCCGTTTACATGAAATTTCGATCCTCGCCCCAGCTAATCATGTTGACTACGGGCCTGAAGTTATATAAACTATTCAAATTAGGATCGTATCAGGTTGCATGGGTCTACCACTCTCGACAAGTTGCTGCACTTTATGTTATGTATAATCATGTATGTTATAAAAACGTGTGATACTTGCATACCATATCGATATATAGGACTTCTCCCTATACTTGTAAATGTGTATCAAAGTGCTGATGGTATCGCTAACGATCTCGACCAATGTTCTCAGGTACAAAATACAAAATAGTAACCAAACACTATTGTACATACAGATATATGTTTACTTCAAACTGATCTCCATGTAAAGAAGAAGATGTCATCTTATAAATTCTTCAAAACAAACAACGCAAACAGCATGTCAACTTTTACTTAAGCGTTTACATGTGATGTCAAACTTCGAGCCGCGTTTACTCGGTTTCTGACGTCATGCTAAGTTGTAGGTTTCGCGTGAGTATTTAACTATAATTCTAATTGTTAAAAATTAAAATACACATTCCACTAAAGTTAATTTTATTGTATGAATCTTTTAATTTTGCGTTGTTAAAATACCCTTGACAGGCGGCTCCAGAGACTTCGTCTAAGTTAATGTTTCACTGCTTTTGGTCTTAAACCATTCCGATGTAAACTTTAGTAGATCGTTTTTCGCAGCCATTTTAACATCTTATACGAAATATGTACGTTAGTCGCTAGAGATTCACAGCTCATGACAACTGTCGATCATGCCCCCCCACCCCACCCACCCCCCAATTTGTGTATAGCCTCGATACCGTCCAATTCGGCAAGGGGCGGTACTCTTCGTGCACATGCGCAATGGGAATGTGATAGAGGTCTATTAAAGTTTTTTGTTTGTTTTGAACGACACCACTAGAACACATTGTCTAATTAATCATTGGTTATTGAATATCAAACAGTTGGTTATTGTGAGGGGCAGTTTTCAAAAAAAAACCCGCTACATTTTTCTTTATTTTTTAGCAAACACCTAAATCAAGAATTCTCTTAAAAGTATGTAATATCTACTTTTGTTCTAGTAGATAGTTCATAACCAATCGTAGACTCTCGTCGATGTAGACGAAAAGCACGATCCTTTAAATACATTTTGCCTTGGTGCATACCACGGCCTTTGGTGTTGGGAGTCCATTGAGGACGATCGATCGTGCGACCCATCGCACCTCAGACGAATATTATTTTGCCAATTAATCGAGACAGCATACTGATGTTCAGGAGGTGTCCATAAAGTACGTATGCCCGGAGGAGGGATGAGTTTCGGACACCACGCACGCGGCACAAAGAGAGTACATTTAGAAAGGAGGGGGGGGGGGGGGGAGGTGTCCGCTGGCAGAACATATCTATTCCAACAATGTTCGGTTGTAAAAAAACACAAACAAATACACAATAAAATTCCAACATATATGTTACCGCTGTCAACAGTTATCGTCAGCAGCCATTACACAATATAAAAGTGTGTCGTGTTTTTATTACTGTCAGCACCATAGGTCCAATTAACAGCTACTCTTGGCCTACTAAATTCCAAACCTATACGTAGCTCCCTATCTTTTTCTTTTCGACCGACCGTTCAAAATTGCGCCTAAATTCCTTCATCAAATTGCGCACCCATTCCCTTTGGCTTAATCATACGGGACATTCCACATTCCGTAGCACCATACCACCCTCCGCCTGTTACCGACTACGGTCGGACTGCTGGTGCTCCCTTGCACTGGCCAGTGCAGGCGGTCCACCCCCCCCCCCCCCCCCCCTCCTACCCACCCCACCTTTCCTGTCCTGGACGGAGGAGCCAGCCGAAGCCGACACCTGTACCCAGGGCAGGCGTGCGTTACAACAGCTTGCTCTGAAAGTGCACGTTAAACACTCTGGTCTTGGTCTTTTATTACTTTGTAAAACAACTGAAATAGCAGCCCGACTATCGGTTTTAAACTGTCAAATGCTATCGACGAAGAATGGTGTTCGACAGAAAAGAAAGAATGTTCTTTTCTAAATGGTTAAATAATATATTATAAACCCTGATATCGTAGCTTTTAGATACCTTCACTTAAAGCGAAAGTGTAATAGTTGCCATAGGCGGGTCTGGGGGTGGGGGGGACAGGACCCTCACCGCCACCCCCCTACATTTTGCGACAGTTATAATTTTATTATATATTAATTTTCATCCCCTTCAAAACCTCCCCCAAAGTTCTCTTGGCACTCCGCCTCATGTCATTGGCCATCCCTAAGTGGATTTTCTAGATACGCCACTGGTTGCATAAAGACTACAATATTAGTTTTTCTTGTGAAGTGTAAATATTATACCTTGAATTAAATACTCCTCCCGACCAAAAAAAACAACAACCAAAAAACAACAACAACAAAAAAGAAAAAGAGAAGATTTTTAAAAATTTATTTCTATTTTGTGTACTATTTTCAAATTTTGGATTTATTTATATTATTTAAACATCCATTACTAATGGCCACCAGGATAAGATGTGACGTTACATTCTGAATTCGACAAAGAATTGGTTGTTATTTTAATGGTCCTGCGCTATCTGTATTCTCTGTCAGGCGGGGATCCAGGGGGTGACTGGGTGGATCTTGTGTGCTGGAAGCGCGCATTTAAATGGTATTTCAACATTTTCCGTTAAGTTAGAAAACTTGCCGAAAATGTAACCATAAAAACGACAAGATTACATTGACGTGACGTCAACAATGCGTTTACGTTTTAATAATATGATTATTGATGTCAAAGCGATACTACGTACATTCTTCTGCATATAGTTTAACTTCAGAAATGTGCGAACAGAATCGCTGTTTGACATTTATAAGCATATTAAATTAAAACTGTATAAATATAAAATATCTGTGCATGGATCATAGTCTACCTAATGGGGACATCTAACGGCTGTGCTGTTCTGTTACAATATTTTCTGCAGGTGTGGATATATGAATAGAGGTAAGTGTTTGATTGTTTGCTTAATTGTTTGTTTATCAGGATCGTTGCATTAGGGGCTAAGGGTGCGTTTACTCCCTTTTGGTTGAAGTGTTAAATAAATAGTAGAAACGGATGAGAGAGTCACTAATTACCTGCCTTTTACCTGTAACACGGAAAACTTGGACCAATCCACATTACATCATTTATTAAAAAGTGTCACATGGCAATAAACATAAGACAAAATATTGTAAAAGTACAAGAAATACAGGAATCATATTACGATATGCAACTTACAGTATGGTAAAACAACTGTTTATAACTTGTGTTTATCCAAGTTTAATTAAATGTCCAACTGCATCGAGGTACTGCAGAGTCCATTTATTAAATAGGGAATGCTAGACATTTTATGGGGAGGGCACCCACATTTTGGAGAGGCACCCACACTATCACTGTCATGGTTCGACAGGCACATTAAAAGACAGTGGCAAAAATAGAGGTGTGATTGGGGGCATTCAAGAAATGGTCGCGAAATGACATTAAATTGCGCGCGCGCGCGCGCGAGTTTGAGAGAGAGAGAGAGAGAGAGAGAGAGAGAGAGAGAGAGAGAGAGAGAGAGAGAGAGAGAGAGAGAGAGAGAGAGAGAGAGAGGGAGAGGAGGGAGAGAGAGAGAGAGAGAGAGAGAGAGAGAGACTCTGCAAGCGTGGATCCAAGGGGAGAGGTTTGGAGCCCCCCCCCCCCCATCCCAATATATACAATGCATGATAGTGTCCATTTGAATACTGTTGGTGAACACCTTTTAAGCGTTTGCAGTCTCTCCCTAGAACAATCCTGCATCCGCCCCTGTCCGTATATATTTTAATGCTAAGTTACTACCACGATCCCATTCCCCATCGCCGCTTCACAGTCTCTGTGTGACCCCTGCTCGACTTCACGCTGGATCCGCCACTGACAATATCTCATGATATGAAAAATAAACTATAAAAGATTACACTTTTTTATATTTTTGGGGAGGCATTGTAGTATATTTTTTTTGGGGGGGTGGGGGTGGGGTGGGATGGGGTGGGGGTGGGTGGGTTGAGTGGGCGGGACGTAGCCAAGGTGTAAAACGCTTGCCTGATGCCCGATCGGTTTAGGATCGATCCCCGTCGGTGTGCCCAATTGGGGTATTTCTCGATCCAGCCATTGCACATATCAAAGGTATGTGCTATCATGTCTGTTGGATGGGGCGCATAATAGGGAAATGTAGCGGGTTTCCTCTCTAAGACTATATTTAAAAGTAACTAAAATGTTTGACATTAAGTAGCCGATGATTAATAAAACAATATGCTCTAGTGGTGTCGCTAAACAAAACAAACACAGTGTAGTATTTTAACATTATCGCCTATGATATTCTATTTGGCATGCACCAACCTACAAGACCGCTTTGACTTTATGCGGTTTCAGTAAATCCATTTCCATTTTGGTTCTATCACTAAATGCCAGCACGTGCCTGTTTTAAGTCGATATCGAGCAAACACCTGGCAGACACTTGTTGAGTTTCTGCAAATTGGTAGCCATGTTTCTCGGCCGGTTCCTGTTAGTGATAAGCATCAACAATATTGTAATATGTGAGAAGTGAAGCCTGCACGATGATGGAGGTCTTTTGTTGTAATCCTAGTCGTTCTTCATAACGTACATGATCAAGTATTATATATGATAATGTTGATGAATGGTGGCAATCTTGAATTGCATTATTTTGTGTAAGTCTCTAAGACTCATGTTAGTGGCGCTAATGACTAAAATTATTGTCTCGATTTGTACTGACATGATTTTTGGGTAAGATTCAGGACATACATCTAACGCTCGTGGACGGAAGGAAATGTTTTATTTAACGACACACTCAATACATTTTATTTACGGTTATATGGCGTCGTACATATGGTTAAGGACCACACATATATTGAGAGAGGAAACCTGCTGTCACCACTTCATGGGCTACTCTTTTTCGATTAGCAGCAAGGGATCTTTTATATGCACCATCCCACAGACAGGGTAGCACATACCACGTCCTTTGATGTACCAGTCGTGGTACATTGGCTGGAGCGAGAAATAGCCCAATGGGCTCACTGACGAGGATCGATTCCAAACCGATTGCGCATCAAGCGAGCGCTTTACCACTGGGCTACGTCCCGCCCCCATAATTATGTGATTAAATGCACCGCAGTACAGATGGGATGCGTATTACATTATTTTGGGACAATAGTCAGGTGAATTGCTGGAGATGAACGGATCGACTTGTTTTCATGTAGGATATATATATAAATTATTTGATTATATATATATATAACGTTTGTCTCATAATACTGACAATTGGCCGTCAGTGGGGTCCAGGGGTAACGAAAATTAATTAATTCTTTTTTTTTTTTTTTTTTTTTTTTTTTTTTTTTTTTTTTTAAATTTTAGTTTCATACTTATATCCGACCGGCCTCGGTGGCGTCGTGGTAGGCCATCGGTCTACAGGCTGGTAGGTACTGGGTTCGGATCCCAGTCGAGGCATGGGATTTTTAATCCAGATACCGACTCCAAACCCTGAGTGAGTGCTCCGCGAGGCTCAATGGGTAGGTGTAAACCACTTGCACCGACCAGTGATCCATAACTGGTTCAACAAAGGCCATGGTTTGTGCTATCCTGCCTGTGGGAAGCGCAAATAAAAGATCCCTTGCTGCTAATCGGAAGAGTAGCCCATATAGTGGCGACAGCGGGTTTCCTCTCAAAATCTGTGTGGTCCTTAACCATATGTCTGACGCCATATAACCGTAAATAAAATGTGTTGAGTGCGTCGTTAAATAAAACATTTCTTTCTTTTTTTCATACTTATATCCATTTAAAGATGCAATACTAAATTACAATTGCCATAATTTCGCTATTTTTACATTTATTTACGATAAATAACACGTACTTTCCGCATAAATAACTCGGGAATATGGAAATCGTACCGTGTAAACAGACTCACGTTCTGTACGGCTAGGTTCACGTCGTGACAAATGTGAAATCGGGGAATACACAAATTCTGAAACATTGACCGTCGACACATAAATAAGGCTGTCGGAGACGGATGAGTTGCACAAAGACAGTAAGCTTGTCGGCAACATTACTTGTATAACATTACGAAATGTTCACCTCCCACGATCGTCCTCTACAGATTCTCCAGTTATTTGTTTCTAATTTATAGTAAATTAAATTACTTAGTTCTAATTTCTATTGCAACGTAGTTGAAGGCATAATATTTACATTTTAAAAGCAAATGTTAATAAACAGTTTTGGTGGGAACCCGCCTTAATGGATCTTTGGGATTTCACCCTTAAGGTTCAAGCACGCTGTCCTTGGCACCTATGTTGGTTTGGTTAGATATAGGAGAGGGTGACGTGGACATAGCTATCTTACACCTCGTCACTAATCCACCGAAACTCACTCTGCATTGGCGTCATTACTGGGATGCGAACGCAGAACCTACCAGCCTTAAGACGCATGGGATAGCCACTACTTCACCGAAGGCGATGACCACTCAAATTTCTACCAGCTGTTATAATAACACACAATAAATCTAGTTAGTCTTGACACGTATCCTGTCGTACTGCGAGCATTTCCGCACTAAATAGCGGCGTTCACGAGAAACACTCCGAGACAAAAAGTAAACACTCTTTCGTTCATTCATTTATAGTTATTTTCATGCTTATATCCAGTTAAGGTTCAAGCACTCTGGACTAGGCACACACCTCAGCTAACTGGGCTATATGTCCAGGACAGTGTGTTAGTGGTTAATGAGAGAGACGTGTTGAAGAGGCCCTACACCTTCCCACTGAGTCGTTAACCTCGCTATGGGTGGGGTCCGGTACTGGGAGGCGAATCCGGTACCTAGCAATCCTATGTATGATGGCTTGTCTGCAACACCATCGTGGCCGGTAAAACGAATGTCGACTTGTCGGGAAAAGTTATATACATGTACATATAATTGATTACGTTCTATTATCTATAATATTATACGCAAGGCATTTTGAAAAGTTTCCGATCGTTCTGATCACATCTCCTCCTTTCATCTGCACTGCTGACAGCTTTCTTTGTACTTGGTGCCACATTTCGCAAGGTTGTTATTCCGGTTAGACCTACTCCACTATCGTACACACATCGTGAAAAATGTTGCGTACAAAGATGAATTCCATAATTACAATAGTAATGGAAACCGCCACCTTAAAGACTTTGTTGCTTAATACAGAAGTGGCTGTATACACGGTTTCCTATATTTTGCAAGGTTGTTATTCCGGTTAGACCTAGTCAACTACCGTACACACATCGTGAAAAATATGTTACGTACAAAGATGAATTCCATAAATACAACAGCAATGGAGGCCGTCATCTTTGTTGCTTAATACCGAAGTGGCTATATACACGGTTTCCTATATTTCGCAAGGTTGTTATTCCGGTTAGACCTACTCCACTACCGTACACACATCGTGAAAAATGTTGCATACAAAGATTAATTCCATTTTTACAACAGTAATCGAGACCGCCATCTTTGTTGCTTAATACAGATGTGGCTATATACACGGCGGCCGTGTATATAGTCTCGACCAATGAGGGATGGCTACCTATACGGCGGTCATATTTTTGGCGGAAAGCCTAGTCTAAGACCGCCACACTATGATCTAAACTTTCTGTCGGCAGTGCACATGAAGAGGAGAAGCGATTAGGACGATCGAAAATTGTTTTAAAAATGCCTTGAATAATATAGATAGCATTAGAAAATACTTTATCAGGTACATCTACACGTATATAACTTTCTCTGACATTTTTACTTTTTGTTGCGGAGTGTAGTAAACAGTATGAACGTTTCAAATCTTAGTTACGTCATTGTTCTTTCGATTCTTACTCGTTTGTGTTTTAAACTAGTTGGAGTCAGCAAAATATATGTTATAAGATCTTAGTAGAACGACAAGTGATTTATTTTTTGTTTCTTCGTTTTTTGTATGATGTGTACGTTAATAGCCCTTATTTTAAGATCAAACGTCTGATAGGTTGAAATAGCAGGAGGAAAAGAAAGAAATGTTTTATTTAACGACGCACTCAACACATTTTATTTACGGTTATATTGCGTCAGACATATGGTTAAGGACCACACATATTTTAAGAGGAAACCCGCTGTCGCCACTACATGGGCTACTCTTTCCGATTAGCAGCAAGGGATCTTTTATTTGCGCTTGCCACAGGCAAAGATAGCACAAACCATAGCCTTTTTTTAACCAGTTATGGATCACTGGTCGGTGCAAGAGGTTTTACACCTACCCATTGAGCCTTGCGGAGCACTCACTCAGGGTTTAGAGTCGGTACCATGCCTCGACTGGGATCCGAACCCAGTACCTACCAGTCTGTGGAACGATGGCCTAACCACGACGCCACCGAGGCCGGTATAGTTTTATTATTGTTGAGGCGCTGCTGCATTTTCTGTTACCTTTTATTATTATTATTTAATGGTTTCTGTCTGTTTGTGTCAATCGGTTGAGTGCTCGTTTGAGATGCCTGTGTCGCAGGATTGAACCACCTCGATGGATCCATTCCACTGATTGGGATTTTTCTCGTTCCAACCAGTGCACCACAACTGGTCAAAGGCCGTGGTATGTGTTTCCTGTCTGTGGGAAAGTGCGTATAAAAGATCCCTTGCTGCATTATGAAAAATATAGCGGGTTTCCTCTGATGACTACGAGTCAGAAATACCAAATGTTTGACATCCAATAGCCGATGATTAACATATCAATGTGCTTTAGTGGTGTCTGTGGGAAAGTGCATATAAAAGTGCTGCTAATAGGGTTAAAATTACTAAATATTTGACATTCAACAGCCAGTGAGTAATCAATGTACTCTAGTAGTATCTTTTAAAAAATGTTTTAGCGTGTATGGAAACTGAATATATCATAGCAACACATCAGCTGCGTGCGCCGTTGTTTGTTTTGGGTGTTTTTCTTGACAATTAATTTTTTTTTTTATGTCTGGTCATCCCGGTGTTTCTAATACATTTTTTAAAACTGTGAGAAATAATGGTTATGGAGACATTTTAGGCTAGTTTTTTTTTTCTTCTTCTGTGTTTCAATGTCACAGAGTCCTGTTTGACTATTCTATTTTCACAGGTTGAAACGATTATCTACTAATATTTCAGTTTATAAACGAACGTAACCATTTACTTTGACAAGCAGGGAGACAACTGGTGTTGCTGGAATTATTTGTAATATGTAGAGTTGTGTTCCCTGAATTAAACCGGAGATTTTGACCGAAATGAAAGAAAATTAAATTAATTTTTTGTGTTTTACTTTTTTTCTTTCTTTTTGTCTTCCTTTATTATTAATGGGGAAATTCTTTTCCACTAAACTCTTAACTAGTATAGAAGTCTTGTATCTGAGATAAATTGTCAGTAAATAATAAGTTAAAACATTTAATGTAGAAAGTGAGCAGGAAAACCTGTTATTCTACACGGGATGCTTTTAACTCGATAGCAACAAAAGGTATTTGTTCGGCCGTAACCCAGTGGTAAAGCGCCTGATGCGCGGTCGATCTAGGTCTAGGATAGATCCCCGTGAGGTGAACCCATTGGGCTATTATTTTTTTTTTTTTTTTTTTTGTTCCCGCCAGGGGCAGGACGTAGCCCAGTAGTAAAGCGCTAATTTGATGCGCGGTCAGTTAGGGATCGATCCCTGTCGGTGGGCCCATTGGGCTATTTCTCGTTGCAGCCAGTGCAACACGACTGGTATATCAAAGGCCGTGGTATGTGCTCTTCTGTCTGTGGAATAGTGCATATAAAATATCCCTTGCTAATGGAAAAATGTAGCGGGTTTCCTTTCAGACTGTTAAAATTACCAAATGTTTGACATCCAATAGCCGATGAGTAATAAATCAATGTGCTCTAGTGGTGTTCATAAACAAAACAAACTTTTCATTTTGTTCCAGTCAGTGTTCCAAAACTGGTGTAACAAAGGCTATGCTATGTACTGTTCTGTCGGCCGGGTGGTGCATATAAAAAATCTCTTGCTGCTAATCGGAAAGACTAGCCCATTATGTGGTGGCAGCGGGTTTCCTCTTTCAATATATGTGTGGTCCTTAACTATTTGTCCTACGCCATATAACCGTGATTCAAATGTGTTGAGTACAACGGTAAAAACTCCCAAAACATTCCTTCCTTCTTTTCAAAAGGATTTTATAATCTCACATTTCCAGCAGACAACTGAACATAGAGAGTAAACACGGGCGTAGGAAGGTCCTAAAACGTGTATGTATGTGTCGGGGGGGGGGGGGGGGGGGCACACGCACACACACACACACACACACACACACACACACACACACACACACACACACATACATACACAACTATATATATATAAATACTTTTAAAATATATAAAATCCATCGCTGCTGCTACAAAGTGGGGACGTCCCGTCCCCCCTTTCGCTTTCTACGACAGTGGTAAACAACTAGACTACGTCAAAACTGGCAATTAAGAGGCTGACCCTTATCGTATTTTTGCGAGTTGATGTCGTGGGTTGGAAGCGGTGGGGATAATTAACCGATAACGTTGACGGCAAACAATCGCAAATCTTAACAGGTGTCCCGTAAAATGAATATAATTATCCCCAGTTTATTTACAACCCGTATACCTTACTATAGGAAAAAAATAAAGTTAGTACGTTTTACCTGATTTATGCCTAATGTTGCTGCCCCGCATCCAGTCTCAATCAAAAGGAGTCGTTAAGACTCGAGGTGGGCATGCCTAAACCTTCAGTGAATACGGATATGTCACACACACACACACACACACACACACACACACACACACACACACACACACACTCTGTGTTGTATTTCTAATCATAACTAAGTTATTGGCAATATTCCATTTCTTGTTTCCTTGATAGAAAGTGGAGGTTGAAACTGTGTACATCCAGGGTTCGAAATAAGCACTTGTGCATGGTGTTCAAATATTGAATTAGTGCAGTATTGATTGTTTTTTAATCATCTATTGCCTATTCTGTAAAGAAATGGAGGTTTGTGCAAACAAGGGACGCGGTGTTTCGTATTCACGGAATGTTTTTTTTTTATTGAACTACAAAATAAAAACTAATATTTTAAAAATATTTCCACAGATTATAATATAGATTAAAGGGACATTCCTGAGTTTACTGCAATGTTTAAGATGTTATCGACTAACACAGTAACAGAGACTTTTTAACGAATGTAATTACATATCAAATATATTTTTCTGCATAAAATATTAGTGGCTGTTTATTAAACGTGTTTCTGATCGTTCTAATATTTGTACTAGGTTAAATTTTATTTTATTTCCTAAAATATTTCTTTTCGTACGTGCGAAATTATTTGAACAAAATCCAGTTTAGGCTTCTTTCAAATATGAAGACGACCAGAAACACATTGAATATACAGACACTGATATTGTAAACAAGAAAATATATTTAATATGTAAGTTTAAATCGTAGAAATATTTTATTAGTCGGAAACATCTTACAATGCAGTAAACTCAGGAATGCCCCTTTAATATGTAATAATTAAATTTCTAAGGAACCCGTTGGTGAGAACGCAATTCATTATTTTTGGTAACCCATATTAATAACATAGATGTGTGATAACAATTTAAAGACAGACGACTGGCTATTCCTAGATGATGAACATATCGCCAGTGCCATACTATCCAATGAGAAAAAAAAACCCGCAATCGAAATGATTACCCTGTGACGTATATCTTAACCTGAAACTGATTTGTCTACAACACATAAGTTAAATATAAGTGCTAGGGGCGTAAATAAATTTTATATGGAAAAGACGTTTGAATTTATTTTAAAACTGGTTTTTAATATATATAAGAAATAGAATACTACATTCATGGCCATTAGATATCATTTATCTTACAACTCGTTGTTTAAAACCGTATTCAAATCGCTTTCGCTCATTTGATACGTTTTAAAACATCTCATTGTTAGATAAATTTATGTCATCTAACGGCCATTCACGTAGTATTCTCTATAGGTTTAATAGGTGACCATTCCCTATTCCGGTTATACTATTTGACGATTAAGAAAAATTATAATTGTGGCGTCCATACACTATACAACAATTGTAATGATTAGCGACACCAATCTGCGTGTGCTTCATGACAACAGGTCTTCGAGCGTGTTTTAATCGCGATACTTCCTCACGTACAGTGACAGTGTGTGTACGTTCGTTCCAATGCCACTGGTATTGCTGTCATTTTTATTGATCGTGTACACTTACAACTGACGTTCAATAAGAGTTTGATGGGGCCATTCAGGCGCACTTTTACCGAGGTACCGCACAATAATTAAGTATTTCCCCGGGGAAGAGGAGAACCTGTTTTGCCTAATGGGTGTCGATTAGCACGGGTGGTGCTGCCCTAGTTTGACCGACCATTGTCGGGTACGGCATTGAAAGCTGAGTAGGCGTGGATCCAGTTGGGGTGTGCAGGAGGAGGGTGGGTGGGTGGGTGGCACACCTCACTCCCAATTTTAAAGTGCTCCAAAAAATCTAGTGTGTTACAAATGCATACAGTTATTTTACTTATGGAACACATATTTATCTTCGTCGGCTTGATTTTGATAGAGAGAGAGAGTGAGAGAGTGAGAGAGAGAGAGAGAGAGAGAGAGAGAGAGAGAGAGAGAGAGAGAGAGGCTTGATGTTGAGAGAGAGAGAGAGACAGACAGACATACATACAGACAGACAGATAGAGAGACAGAGAGACTGAGAGAGACAGAGAGACTGAGAGAGACAGAGAGAGACAGAGGGTGACGGTTATTGTCATATATAATAAGGCATATTGTACCTCTCCTTGAATATTGTTGGTGCTCTTTTTAAGCAACCTCTCCCTAGAAAAAAATACCATGCACAGTAAAATAAACATGATGAACTGAAATTGGTTTAATCAATGTAAGTTTGTGTTATGCTTATGTTAAATACAAAGATTTCTAGAGGAGAAAGTCACTGATACAGTTGAAACGTTTCTTTGGTTTAACGACACCACTAGAGCACATGTATTAATCATCGGCTATCAGATGCCAACGTTTGGTAATTGTGGCAGTCTTAGAGGGGAAACCCTCTACATTTTTCCATTAGTAGCAAGGCATCTTTTATATGTACTTCCACACAGACAGGATAGCACATACCACGGCGTTTGATATACTAGGCTGGAACGAGAAATAACCCAGTGCGTCCACAGTCGAAGATCAGTTCCAGAACGACCGCGCAACTAGTTTGGATACAACACTTGACCTAGAAATACCTGTAAATAAGTCTGAATCATTCTTTTAATTTTTAAATTATTTGCAATAAACAGTTAAAGTTTTTTTTGTTTAATGACACCACTAGAATACATTGATTTATTAATCATCGGTTATTGGATGTCAAACATTCTGTACTTCTGACTTATTGTCATAGGGAAGAAACTCGCCACTTTTTTCCATTAGTAGCAAGGGATCGTTTATATGCACCATCCCACAAACAGGATAGGACATACCACGGCCTTTGATATACCAGTCGTGGTGCACTGGCTGGAACGAGAAATAACCCAATGGGCCCACCTACGGGGATCGATCCTAAACCGACCGCGCATCAGGCAAGCACTTTACTACTAGGCTACGTCCCGCCCCATGCAATAAACAATTTTCCGGACTGTCCCTCAATCACGGCATGTCACTTTAGACACACCATTGGGCTATTTCTCGTCACAGCCAGTGCTCCACAACTGGTGTAACAAAGGCCGTGGTATGTACCATCCTGTCTGTGGGATGGTGCATATAAAAGATTCCTTGTTGCTAATCGGAAAGTGCAGTCCATGAAGTGGCGACAGCAGGTTTCCTCTCTCAATATCTGTGTGGTCCTTAACCATATGTCCGATGCCATATAACCGTAAATAAAAAAATAGTGTGCGTCGTTAAATAAAACATTTCCTCCCTTTAGACACCGTAACCACCTTCTACATGCCAGCTATAAAATAAAGTTTGTTTTGTTTAACGACACAACTAGGACACATCCATTATTGGATGTTAAACATTTGATAATTTTGAAATATAATCTTAGAGAGAAATCCCGCTACAGTTTTTTCCATTAGTAACAAGGGATCCTTTATATGCACCATGCCATAAAGAAGACAGCACGCCACCCATAAAGAAAGATCAAATTAAAAGACCATAGAATTGAATTTCAATCTTGCTTTGTGTCTAGCTGTTGGCTTTAACACTTGAATAGGTATTTATGAAAACAACTACTGACATGTAGTGTATAATACTTGCTTAAATTTAGTATTATTCACAGCATTACGGTGTGTTACAATGTCTTGTGGATTTAGAGTTTCGTCAAAGGTGTGTGTGTGTGTGGCATGTGTGGTGTATGTGTGTACGAGAGAGAGAGAGAGAGAGAGAGAGAGAGAGAGAGAGAGAGAGAGAGAGAGAGAGAGAGAGGGCGGGAGACAGAGAGAGAGAGAGAGAGAGAGAGGGAGGGAGGGAGGGAGACAGAGAGAGAGAGAGGGAGGGAGGGAGGGAGACAGAGAGAGAGGGAGGGAGACAGAGAGAGAGAGAGAGAGGGAGGGAGGGAGACAGAGAGAAGAGAGAGAGAGAGAGAGAGAGAGAGACAGACAGAGAGAGAGACAGAGAGACAGAGCAGTTTGAGTTTGAGTTTGTCGAAGGCAATTTTTGAAATGAAGATGCTTAGAGACGCGTTTTGAAGGCAATTTAGTGTTGTGGATAATGAATTTTAAAAATAAACCCCAAGTCATTCAAAAGGGCACTTCAAACGGGCGGAAGGTATGTCAGTGGACCCCCTGTGACCCCTGTGGATCCGCCAATCCCAGTGTTACACAAAAGCAATGTGACCGTGGTATTAAAGGGACATACCCTAGTTTTTAAACAATAACGCAAATATTTTATTATTATAACCGTTTTTGATAACTTAAATCATACATTACTTAGATTTTATTGTTTAGATTATCTATTTCCGTACATTCGAAGTGTTTTTGGTCATCCTGGTGTTTTTAATGTCACAAAATGCATTTCTCATATTGTTAAAGTAACAATTATGGAGTCGAGTTTTTGTTTATTTTAGAGAGTATCTCTCCATTTCAAAGTCACAGACTCATGTGTTACAGGTTTGTAGATTAACTAAACTTAGTGTTAATTTTCACGGGTTGAAACTAGGGTATGTCCCTTTAAGTCAGAGCACCAGAGCCAATACAAATGGAAAAAAAAAGTGTCTGCAAAGAAATACTTTTGTATCATATACTTTCTGAACCGGGAACATGTCTGGTTTATGAAAATTAATTATGTCAACGTCAATCTTTTGGAGACATGTAAAACACTTGTCTTTTTTTGGCACGATAGCTCGATGTGGCCCAATGACTATATAATATGTTTTATACAATACAGCATCTGTGGCTGCGCTGCAAGTTCGAATCGCGGCGTCGTACACCTCGTATTGCCATAAGGAACCAACATCATCACGTTGGCGGTGTGTCTCGATCGAGTGTTAGAACATCAACTGGTACGTATTGATCTAGGCCTTGTTTTCGAGGTGGCGCCACATAATTTATTTATTATTTAGCAAAACTCGTGGAGATTACGTTACGGCCGGAAGTGCTTGCAGAAGCGTATTGCATTGATCGAAACTGAATGTTGTGCAGGTGTCATGGAAACTGTCACGCCGCTGTGACAGTCATCTCCAGAGAATACCGTGGTTTACCTAAAAAACCCACCAAAAAAAAACAACAACAAAAAAACAAATACTAATAACACTAAAACAACTTCTCATTATCATAGAGCTAGTCTGGTGCACATACAGAGAGATACGTGTATGTACATGCATACATACACGGAATAACCCAGCTGTGATAACAATACCCAATACTGTTTCATTGTGTTTTCAAATACTTACTTTAATTGCTATGTTGTTCAGACAAAAAAAGCTTATGTTTTAAACCGCGTTCCTGCCTTTTGTTTGAGTATTGTTTTGTTTCTGTCCTTTTCTTAGTAATTATATGACAATCATGCTACTAAAATTATATAGATTCAAAATGCATCTATGTGGTGCAGGCACGGCGGAGGCAAGTAGACATTGGGGGGGGGGGGGGGGGGTGACTGAGATCGAGGGGGGTTTAAGGTATGCTTCCCCGTAAAAGTTTAAACAATAGATTTCCTGAAATGCAATTTCCTGCATTCTTCAAGTAAAATTGATCTCTGCCTTAAGATTTACTATTTTTTTGGTGCATGTGGTGGTAATAGTAATGACGTAAGTCAAGAATGCATACTAGTATCATAGCATTTAAAGATTATGGTTTAAACCACCTTACTGCTTTTAATTTGAGCATTGTTTTGTTCTGTTTCTTCGTCTTCTTCTTCTTTGTTGTTGTAATTACATGACTGTCATGCTACTAAATGTAAATAGATTCAAAATGCATCTATGTAGTGTTAATAGTAATTAGGTAAACATTAAATGCATACTAGTATCATGGAATGTTATCACTGAAAATATCATTAGAATGAACAGTTTTTAAGGGTGGGGATTCACTACATTAACTCTCAATATGAACTTGTCCTGTAGCACAAGTGTCTCTATTTTTACTTGTTCTATGTGAAATGTGCTTGTCCCACACAAATGTTTCTATGAAAAGAATCCAGCAATATATAAATGGTCTGTCTTTGGACCAGTAAAACATTTGCTCATTTAAAACAAAACTGCCGACCATACATCAGTGTTAAGTGGTAAGTGGTTTAGCCTTAATGTAGAGCCCTGGTGATGGATACATGCATTCTTATAATTCTATCTCAGAGAGGGTTGAGACGTAGCACAGTGGTAAAGCGCTCGCTTGATGCGAGGTCGGTTTGGGATCGATCCCCGTCGGTGGGCCAATTGGGCTATTTCTCACTCCAGTCAGTGCACCACGACTGGTACATGAAAGGCCGTGGTGTGTGCTGTCATGTCTATGGGATGGTGCTTTTAAAAGATCCCTTGTTGCTAATCGAAAAGAGTATCCCATGAAGTGGCGACAGCGGGTTTCCTCCCTCAATATCTGTGTGGTCCTTAACCATATGTCCGACGCCATATAACCGTAAATAAAATGTGTTGAGTGCGTTGTTAAATAAACCATTTCCTTCCTTCCTGTTGGAAAAAAACAACAACAAAAAAACAAAACAAAAAACATTCTATGATATCACACGGCAATATTCAACATATGATGGAGACCGGTTGAAAGACTTCTGATTGGCTGTTCCATCATGGCGATCTAGACGTTAAAGCTAAATCATTCACTGAAATTAACACACCACAAATCTGGGCTGTCTGATTAAAACAGTGGGTTAATGGTCAGTGGCTAGTGAGATAGAAGTCGGCGTAGTGGCCTCAGACCGGCCTCGGCGGTGTCCTGGTAAAGCCATCGGACATAAGGCTGGTAGGTACTGGTAGGGCAGACAGCCCATATAGCTGAGGTTTTTGCGTGTCCAGGACATCGTGCTTGAACCTTAATTGGATATAAGAACGAAAATAACTTGAAAAGAAAAAAGTGGCCTCACACTCTGGATAGGAGCAGGTACCGAGACACAAAACCAGTTACTACCAGCCTTAGGTTCGATGGATTAACCACAACACCTCAGTGTCCGGTTCACATGAATTTAGCTCTGGTGCACTGAATGCTGGTACATGTATTTTATTATATAAAAAGTACCGTATTGCACGTTACAAAATATAATAACGTCATTTGATTGTGTGAGTAAAATGTCAGATCTGTATGACATACATTTCAAGCATCATACAAAGAATATATCTGTAATGATTCCCAAAGCCATTATTGACGAATTTTACGACCATGATAGGTTTTTTAATGTCACCGTATTTCCTGTATGCTATTCTGTGCCAAAGAATAGAGTAATACTGGTAAGTGTTAGCCGATTTCCGCATCATCGGTATATATATGTTATCAATAAATAAGCTCGCATAATGCTGAATTGATATTTCCTATACATAATAATGACAAAACATTGACCGATTATATTATAATACATCTGCATGAGAAATGACTATTAAAATACGTGTATGTGTGTCTGGTGTGTTTGTGTTCGCGAGTGTCTCTCTCTCTCTCTCTGTGTGTGTGTGTGTGTGTGTGTGTGTGTGTGTGTGTGTGTGTGTGTGTGCGTGCGTGCCTGCCTGTCTGTCTCTCTCTCTCTCTCTCTCTCTCTCTCTCTCTCTCTCTCTCTCTCTCTCTCTCTCTCTCTGACTATTTATTGTGTGTGTGTGTGTGTGTGTGTGTGTGTGTGTCAAATAGTGCCATACTACTGAATGCGATTCCATATTACCACACTCTATTATTTTATTGGATTTTCTATTTGTCATCGGGGTAATAATGTTACCTCTAATGTTACCAGTTTGGAATCGGCTGCTTGGAGAGGCGTAAGAAAACGTTCGTGCATATGGGTAAATATGGGCCAGAGAGCCGTCGATCGCCATGTCTCTATTTGTTCCGATTGCTGTAATTATTAAAAGCTGAAGACGAGTCTCCCAACAAAACTGTGTTCGCCATTCCGACCACTTTAAACTCACGAAGACCGATCAATCTGCGTTGCCGTTCAATACTGTATCCTCTGTTAAACATCGCTGTTAGCTTCAAGGTCAATACTTTGGCAAATAACAATTATCTTCTGGATTTCAACTGCATGTAGACAGTCTTAGGTGTCTAATCATAGACGTTGGGATAATTAGATTTTTCATTGATCTGTTGTGTTGTTTGGGTGAGGTGGGTTTCCGTCCTTGGGGGGGGGGGGGGGGGGATGTTCTTCGGAGTGGCTGTCCTCTTTCAGACGAAGCACCTGGAACCAGACCGGTGCTTGATGCGCGATCGGTGTGGGATCAACCCCCGTCGATGGGGGCTATTTCTAGCTCCAGCCAGTGCACCACGACTGGTGTATCAAAGACCGTGGTATGTACTATCCCTACTGTGGGATGTTGCATATAAAATATCCCTTGTCGCTTATCGAAAAGAGTAGCCATGAAGTGGCGATATCGGGTTTCTCTCTCAATATCTGTGTGGTCCTTAAAGATATGTCTGACGCCATATAAGTGTAAAACAAATGTGTTGAGTGCGTCGTTAAATAAAACATTTCTTTTGGAACCAGACCCCCACCCCCACCCCTTCCCGCCTAGCTCCACCCCCTCCATGGTTGAGGACAAAAATGTACTGTTTTGTTTGGGTTTCATGGGGTTTTTTTCTATCCTACTTTATATAAAACAATCTGGCTTTTGCGCCTTCCCACCCCACTACCCCACAGACACGAGATTGTATCCCCACTTGAAATTGTTCCTACGGATATGTACAACTAAAGCACTATATAGGTATTGCGCTGTTTTCAAAGGCAATAGTATGTGCTATTACGTAGTTTGTAAACGTAATAGTCTAGGCCTACATATTATTTATAAAAGAATAATAAGTATACTTTATAAAATCAATAGAAAATCATTTAATAATATTACTCCTGTTTTAATAGTTTCGTTGAGTGTAACGAAACCTCGTCAATGCATAAGCTAGAATATTTATTACTTTGAGCACAGGGTGAGGTGGGGATGGTGGGGAGGGTATAATTTGAATACCTGTGATTGAAAACAATTATATTACTCCTGCACCGGTGCATTATCGTGTAGCTTCAAAGATTAGACTGACAGTGGGAAAGTGTCACACTCCTGTCTCCCAGGCAGCTCGTGGCTTGATAAGCTCATATTAGGACCTACTTTTTAGAGTCTAATTGCTGTATTCGTGCCTGCTGCTGTTGGTGGTAAAATGTCATAGCTGTGTTGCTATCCGACAATTACGAAAACACATCTAATGTGAACATTTCAAACCTGCCGTCGCAATATGCCTGTTGACATCATCACAGAAGGGGCGGGATGTAGTTCACTGGTACAGCGCTAGCCTGGGGCGCGATCGATCTTTGAATTGTTCCCGTCGGTGGGCCCATTGGCTATTTCTCGTTCCAGCCAGTGCTCCATAACTAGTATAACAGAGGCCGTGGTATGTACTATCCTGTCTGTGGATTGGTGCATATAAAAAATCCTTGCTGCTAATCAAAAAGAGTAGTCCATGAAGTGGCGAAAAAGAGTAGCCCATGAAGTGGCGACAGCGAGTTTCCTCTCTCAATACCTGTGTGGACCTTAACCATATGTCCGACGCCATATAACCGTAAATAAAATGTGTTGAGTGCGTCGTTGAATAAAACATTCCTTTCTTCCTTCATCATAGAATACTCGTTCGACGTTAGCGAACTATACCAGAGGCCTGTTACCTTCAGGAGGGAAAGCGAGAACTGTCACTCGCTAGACTTCTTGTTAGTGAATGTAATATGATACATGACGATGGTACCTGTCAAATTGTTCGCGAACGCTTTGCCTCCTGAATACGCTACTTTTCAACGACAACACATATAATACTATAATATTATCTGAGGCGTGTTCAGGAGGGAGAGCGCTCGCAGACACTCGATGGATGTGAAATACGTCTCTCACAATGTGAAATACGTCGTTTGAGAGGTCATGACCTCCGATCAGCTGATCGACTTTCACAGTGTGACTCCGTATAACCATCAATGTATCGCTCACATTGCAATATACCCATCAACGTGTCGCTCACATTGCAATATACCCATTAACGTCATCGCTCACATTGCAGTATACCCATCAACGTCATCGCTCACATTGCAGTAGACCCATCAACGTCATCGCTCACATTGCAGTATACCATCAACGCCATCGCTTACATTGCAGTATACCATCAACGTCATCGCTCACATTATAGTATACCCATCAACGTATTGCTCAGATAGCATTAGACCCATCAACGTCATCGCTCAGATTGCAGTATACCCATCAACGTAATCCCTCACACTGCAGTATACCAATCAACGTATCGCTCACATTGCAGTATACCCATTAACGTATCGCCCACATTGCAGTATACGCATCAATGCTATCGCGGTGTCGGCCCGGGACGTAGAAAATCCTATTTTGTGTAGTACCGGTTTGTCGAATTATGAATGTCCCGGGAAGTAGAAGGAACTAATTGGTTTACATGTTTTGAATTGCAGTGTGAGCCGTGTTTTCTTTACCAACGAAATGAGAAGCGTTTATATTCTAGCATTCCTGTTCAAGGTAGCAATTGAGCAGGCGATTGTATGTGTTTTCTTTTCTTTTATTGTTATTTCTTCTTTTTCTCCTCAGTTTTGTTTTATTTTGCTCCTATTGGTCTCTACTGTTTTAAAGGATTACTGTCCTGGGTAGTATTTTATATCTGCTCACAACTACGGAAAATGTTTTGCGTTCAAAATGAATCGTGGAACTGAATTATGGAAACAATTAATGTTGCTGAAGTTTGAATAAAAATGTTATGCTACTTTTAAATTGAATAGTTTGTTGTATTAACATATAGAAATTAACAAACAGACAGACATAGATACAGAGAGACAGACACACAGACTGACTACGGACGGACAGACAAATTTACACCAGAGCCGTTAAAACTTAGGTTGGAGCCGATATTATTGTATATCATTTTAAAATGTATTTTATTTTATTTATTTGTAATACCTACAACATAACCACAATCTAATTGAATTAGCTCCTCTATTACACATGGGTCTAACAGCAGCCCGTTGGAACTCATGTCCAGTTGACCTTTCATTCGACCAATCAAAACCTTACTTGCAAAATCATGCCAGTGATTTGAAAACAATTTGAAAACATTCGGGGTTATGCCGAGGGTATGCGAAATGATTCGGTTGAATTATTACGAAGTATGCCAGAAACTAATTTCAATATAAAGGTTTATATAAAATTTGTTTCAAGACGGAAAAAAAACAAAAAAAACAGTGATGGTATAGCCAGAAAATCTATTTATACTAGTATACAATCCAAAGTTTATTACTGCACTTTTCCCCCTGTTCTTTCAATGTTGAAATAGACCAACAAGTTCGCCTATTGCATAAATAATCTCGCCCGATATTTTTAGAATTTGTATGCTCCCAAATAACGCTATAAAAGGCGAAATGTAATGGATCGATATTTAAATTGTTATTTATAGATGAAATGTCACCTGGACATGGGAGTCCACGCAATGCTGTTAGATCTACTGGTAGACCAGTAGAGCTAATTTTAATCAGATTGAACATAACCAGTTACTAAAGCGTTCACTTGATGCGCGGTCGGTTTAGGATCGATCCCCGTCAGTGGCCCTATTGGGCTATTTCTCGTTCCAGCCAGTGCTCCACAACTGGTGTAACAAAGGCCGTGGTATGTACTATCCTGTCTGTGGGAGGGTGCATATAAAAGATCCCTTGCTGCTAATCGAAAAGAGTAGCTTATGAAGTGGCGACAGCGGGTTTCTTCTCTCTATCTGTATGGTCCTTAACCATATGTCTGACGCCATATAACCGTAAATAAAATGTGCTGAGTGCGTCGCAAAATAAAACATTTCCATCCATAACCAGCGACATGAATTCTTAGTGCTAATAACTGCACTGTGGTCCAGAATTAGTTCGTTGTTATCTTTTGACTGCACACACCGTCAACCAGGTAAAAGGGCAATTAAGGAGTGCCGGGACGTAGATAGATCCTAAATGGTGCACATCAACAAGTCCCGCGACGTAGAATTCATTTTAGGACCATTTATACAAGTTTATCTACTTCCCGGGCCATAACCGCTATCGCTCACATTACAGTATCCATCCACGTTATCGCTTATATTGAACTATACCCATCAACGTCATCTCTCACATTAC
Organism: Gigantopelta aegis; assembly: GCF_016097555.1. Lineage (NCBI taxonomy): Eukaryota > Metazoa > Mollusca > Gastropoda > Neomphalida > Peltospiridae > Gigantopelta > Gigantopelta aegis. Next base: position 70,423,055 of record NC_054704.1, read on the forward strand.
AGTATACCCCATCAATGTCATCGCTCACATTAAAGTATACCCCATCAACGTCATCTCTCACATTACAATATACCCCATCAACGTCATCTCTCACATTACAGTATACCCCATCAACGTCATCTCTCACATTACAGTATACCCCATCAACGTCATCGCTCACATTACAGTATACCAAAGTCATTGCTCAAATTATAGTATACCCATCAACGTATCGCTCTAGTGGTGCCGTCAAACAAAACCCAATGTTTAGTATACACATTTTATACTACTGTTATATATAACAAGTTATCTCTCCTAAAATGTGAAACAAGTTTTATATAATAGGCTACTTGTATCAACGACTGAGTTATTCTACTACAACCAAATCTATTCATAAGGTATGCTATTGCTCGTGTAATAAGATTCCGTCGGGGCGACCGCAAAGCGTCAGTTATCTCATGGTATCGTACTCAAGTAGACTTTGTTTCAGTTCTCAGCGTAAAATTGTCACGGATCTGTCCAGCGTGTCATTCAACTCCATTAACGCCAATGAATAATAACTACTAGGCGGTGTCAGTGGTGAATAATACCTAGGTTATAGGCCCGATAGCCAGTAAATAATAACTGGGTGTTATGATTTAAAAAAAAAAAAAAAAAAGTTAATTATTTGATTTTTTTGTTTCTTTTCAATAGCTCATTTCCTTCAAGCCCTCCGAATAAACCAATTCGTCATAATTTACACTGTGTTTACTGACCTGGCAGGGCCCGGAGCCGTCACTTGAATACAATGTTAACCGGTTCACTGCAATTACCGTCGCACAACGGTATATATACATACATTGTTACTACTACCAATTACTAAAGGTTCACAGGGTCGTACCTAGCCTAAAATCTAGGGATGGGGGCGGACAGTACAACAAACAGAAACGGAGCATTTTAATCCAGCTTACCCCCCCCCCCCCCCCCCCCCCCCCCCCCCGCCGCCAACCCAGCTACATGTAGGTAAGGCCCTGCCGTTCATTTCTCACGTTGTTCCATCTCTGTGAAGAGATTTACACGCACAATTGATAGGACCGACACGCGACGTCGAACACGACAGGACAATCCCCTCCCCTGGAATCCCACCCTGTCACCAGTGAAGTAAATGTGTCCGATTGCCCTGCGTCGCTGTGTGCAACCTCCGGGACCGTGTCTAGCCTCTAAAGGCGACTCCACACAAAACGAGTGCCTCGTACGAGAATACTAGTCTCGTTCCAGGCTTGGAGGTCCGATCCTATCGGGGTTATGTATCCGATATTATGCTATAAAAAAAATTCGTTCCAGGCACTCGTATCGGTTCACTCCCATAAGACAGACGTCCCATAAGGCAGACATGCCATTTGATAGACAAAACTCTTTATTGGGTTATGTAATGTATCCTGTACACCCCTGACTGCGTTAATGGTATTGCTCCAATCTGCTCAGCAAGCTATGCTGCAGTGCAACAGCAGTCTTAATTAATGAGCTGATTTCATGCAAACAACAGCGAGAGCTTAATTGTAATCTGGTAAATGCAATTAATAAATGTAAAGATACAGTGCTTGGTGGATTTTCCACTGCAATATCTCCATTCAATTCATTTCGCTTCAGATTGACAATGTTTTGTTTTTATATCAATGATTACCGCACAGTTATGACAGTACCTATTTAAAAAAATTGTTATATCTACCAATTCCACACAGGCAACTAGGAGAAGTTAATTGTAATCTGCTAAACAGAATTAACAAATGTAAAGATACTGTGTTTTATGATGTCCCGTGTTTTTTAGAGTTTAGCAACATCCGTATACAATTCATTTCACTTCAGATAGACATTGTTTGTATATCAATGAGTATTATGTCTCTGACGACCAATGTCTTGTATTTCATTGACCATACATTTAAACCATAGCTAAGCACAGAGATAACATAAAAGTTCTTATATATTAACTGCATGTAGCTACCAAAAACAGTCATTCAATTTTTTAGTCATAGCTGGTCTTAGAAGGATAGAATTTGTTCAATCACAAAAAGGTTCACCACAAGTAATATTGGATGGATTTTTATTTGCAAAGAATCGCACCAGAGGGGAAAGTGTTCACTGGAGATGCGTGACAAAACGTGTACCGGGAAATGCACCACTGTCGGCGAATTTGTACGGAACACATCGGAACACAACCATCTTCCAAGTGATCCGAATGTTGCTCGGTTTATCAGCATACTACGGAAGCGAGCAAGAGAAGAAACAACACCTATGCAGCAAATATACAATGATGAGGTTGCAAAGCAAGCATTAGAAACTGTTTCTCATTTGCCTTCCTTTCCCAGTATGAGCAGTGCACTGTACAGACAGAGACGAGTTCTGATACCTGCCCTACCACAGACTAGAGCCGATGTCATCCTAGAAGAACCATGGACACAGACAAATGACGGAAGACGCTACCTGTTATTTAGCGATGGAAATGAAGATAACATGCTTGTGTTCTCTACAGATGAGCAAATCGTAGCTCTACAGGCTGCAGAATCCATTGTTATGGACGGAACTTTCTCTTCTTGTCCAGCATTGTGGAACCAATTATACATCATCCATGCTATGGACGCAACCACTATGTATCCCCTTGTGTTTGCTCTTCTTCCCGATAAACAGAGGATAACATACATTAGACTGTTCAGTTTGTTGAAAAATGAAGTTCAACAATTATTAAACCAACCCCTTGCTCCAAGTAAAGTTCAGACTGATTTTGAGATGGCTGCAATCCAGGCAGTTGAGACGGAGTTTCCGCAAGCTGAAGTAAAAGGGTGCTTTTTTCACTTTACACAGGCCATTTGGAGGAAAACTCAAGAACTGGGTCTTGCTGTTTTGTACAAAGAAGATCCAGCTGTACAGACGTGGATTCGGAGGGCTGCTGGACTACCACTTTTGCCCATTGCACAAGTACAGGATGCATGGTTAGAAGCCATGAATGACGGACCTGATGTTCCACAGGCGGAGGCATTTAATGATTATGTTGTTTTAACATGGGTAGACGATGACTCCAGATTCCCTTTGATTGTATGGAACCATCATCTGACCACTGGCCCAAGAACAAATAATAATCTGGAGGGATTTCATTCCAGAATGAATCGTTCAATCCAAGTTCATCATCCAAACATATACCGATTTGTAGAATTAATCAAAGGAATAGAGACCTCCGAACGTGCTAAATTGGAGCTGCCCCACCAACAAGAAAGAGAGTGTATAAGCAGAATGAAAATAGAATCGTGAGATTGAAGGCGCAACTAACCCTTGAACAGAAAACGCCCATTCAGTTCTTGGATGCCGTTGGACATCTGTTAAAATTAGTATAAATTGTGGAACAGACAGAAAATTGAATCGTGAGACATGTTAAAATGTGTATCCCGGGTATATGTATGTGTATAAATAAATCTAATTTTATATAATTTTGTTATGTGTTTTGTATTTAATTGTATCCGACTATTCCATTATTTACTACATGTATTATTCAAGGTAAACGGCAGGTAATTAGTAATGGGTCTTGTGTTGTTTTAACGCGTCTGCGTTATGGGACGTCTGTCTTATGGGAGGACACCCTCGTATCGTGTGGTGTCGCCTTAAATAAGTAGGGTCACGGTGACAGTACAAGATGAATTGGGCCACTTGGTCTTTTTCTTCTTCTTCGTTTTTGGGGGGAGGTGTGTGTGTGTGTAAAAGTTTCAAACTACCTCTTGCCCCCACCCACCCCCAGCCCGCTAGACGCGGTCCTGCACCCCTGGGTTAATGGTAAGATGATGTTTCCAGAATTACTAGTTTTCTAGACCACTTTTTAAATAAATATAAAAATATTTTTTGCTAAGTATGGTGGAAAATATCTTTAAATTGAACAGGCAATCTATTTACGTCCATTGGTTGTTTTAGATGATTCTTTTGAACATCAAGGACAGAGGAACTCATTGTTATCAGGCAGGTATTTTACGGTGGTGTCGAAGTTAAGACCCATTTTCCACACTGTACCCAGTTCACTCTATGCTCAGAACCCCGAAGACCGTTTATTATTACCCATATGAGCAGAGAGAAGTGGGGAAAGAACACGCCCCCACCCCTCAAAAAAACCCCCAACCCCACACCATTGGATACCTTTTGACGTCATAGACATTGCTTCATTATTGGCGGTTGTAAGAATAGTTTCCATGGTGGAAGTCATGTCAACTACTAACTTACGTCATCAGCGATGCATACGTCACGGCTATGACACAACGATGACCCTTGTTCTCAAGTTGCAACTTATTTTCAACAAAAGTATCGTTCGAAAATCTTCCATAAAATTATAGATATTGAAAATGGGTAATAAACTCGCTATTCGCAAATACCATTTATCTTGTACTCGTGAATTGATGTTGTCTTTCCGTCGCCAAAGGTTCGGGAAGGACAACATCAATTCACTCGTGCAAGATAAACGGTATTGTCTCGTAGCTCGTTGAGTATTCTCTAAATCTCATCTCTTTGGTTCTTTATTTATAATATAATATAAGATAAGATACACTTTATTGCATATGAACATTCCACATTTGGAACTGAATGCAAAACATGTAATATTTGTACAAACATGGTACAAACAGGATACTAAACTAATTATTGGTTAATACATGTATATAATCACAAACTGCATCTGCACAAGCAGGACCCTGGTTTTGCATAATACATATAAATTGTTCATGCATAGACATCATTTGAAATGTGTTAATATGTAAAGTTAAATATTCATATAGTTTAGAGCGTGGAGTATTATATTTCATACATATTATGATGTGATGATATTCATCTTCAGTCAGATTGCACTGATTACATAACTGTTCTTCTACTGGGGTAAAGGGTTTTGTGTATTGTCCAGTCTCAACTTTCAATTTGTGGTTGCCGAGACGTAGTTTAATAAATTGCTTAATAATTTGTTTGCGGTGTTCTGGATGTATGCAAGGTAATAATTATGGTTCTAGCTGTATCCATCTTTTTTGCCTGGAGCAACAAAATGTTCCTTAAAAAGGTCTGAATATTTAGCTTTAGTCGCACTTATAAGACGAGCTGGATAATTTATAATGTAAGGTGGAATGATTTCTCCTTGAGCTCCCTCTTCAGTAATAATGGTTGTATTTGCTTATTCACAAAATCTGGTCCCCGTTTTACGAAGCGATCTTAGCGCTAAGACCACCTCAAGAGCATAGCTGCCTTATACATTAAGGTGATCTTAGCGCTGAGACCACCTTAAATACATTGCTGCTTTTATACATTAAAGTGATCTTAGCGCTAAGGTCACATTAAATGCATAGATGCCTTATACATTAAAGTGATCTTAGCGCTAAGACCATCTTAAGTGCATTGCTGTCTTATACATTAAGGTGATCTTAGGGCTAAGACCACCTTAAGTGCGTAGCTGCCTTATACATTAAGGTGATCTTAGCGCTAAGACCACGATTCGTCAAAATTCAAATGTTTTGGAATTTATCTATTAAATTGTACTTCTTCGTTATTACGAAAGTCTCTGAAATATGATGTTAGCACTTCCTTGGTGACTACACATACGTTCTGCTATGCATAACTGATATACACTGCATGTATCTTTTTGAATTAATTAATTGGCATGATATTTGAAATAATTTATTTTAAAAAAACCCCACAAACCTACCACCAAAAATTTATATATATATATGTTACAGTTAATCTGTATAATCTGAGTGAAACAGGTAATATACATATTAGCTGAAAAAATCAGGTAATATACATATTACCTGATTATACAGATTAACTGTAACATATATATATATATATATATATATATATATATATCAAGAGCACCCAACCCCACCCCAGAACACCCCCCAAGAAATCCACACACAAAAAAACCCATCACTTTGGTTTTTTGGTTTGGTTTGGTTTGGATTTTATAGGCAGGTATTTTAATTTTTTATTTCATTTTTGTTTTAAAGGGACATTCCTGAGTTTGCTGCCATTGTGAGATGTTTCTGACTAATAAAATATTTCTACGATTAAATTTACATATTAAATATAATTTTCTTGTTTAGAATACCAGTGTTTGTATGTTCAATTTGTTTCTTGTCGTCTTAATATTTGTAAGAAGCCCAAACTGGATTTTGTCTTCAGATAATTTCGTACGTACGAAAAAAATATATTTTAGGAAATAAAATGAAATTTAATCTAATACAAATATTAGAACGATCAGAAACATGTTTAATATAGAGCCACTAATATTTTGTGCAGAAAAATATATTTGATATATTATTACAATCGTTAAAAAGTCTCTGTTAGTCGATATCATCTTAAAAATTGCAGCAAACTCAGGAATGTCCCTTTAAATTTGCTACATTTTCCTATTATAACAGCAAACTGATTGCAGTTATTAAATTAACCAAGTATTTGTGTGTTTCGATATGAAAAGTAAAACATTTAAACATTTAAAATATTTACAAATTAAAGAAGTGTTTATCAAATGAAAATACAGGCAAAAATTAGCTTCTACAAACGTATCCTACTTTCACACCTAAGTAAGGCCTCCTCATTTTCATAAATAGCAGACGTAAGGTTGATCAAAACTGCTTGGCTGTGTCTGGAAAAGTGAATTAAATGTTGTAAATAACATTTTGGAAACATTTATAATAATAACAAGTTATGCATATAGGTATAATATTATATTCCTTTTTAAATGTCTAAACTAAACTTACTTTAAATTAGTAGGAAAAGCTTTTAAAGACATTGTTTTACCATTTATTAATGCTAATGAGACTGACCTATTTTGCGTTCATAATAATAAAATAAAAAATACTGAACAACTTTTTGCGGTATATTTATTGATATTTCTAGTGTTATTAATTGCACACATATACCAGTAAGTCTGTTTGTACTTGATTTTAATAACTGGATTACCCAGTGAAAAAAAAAACGAGCAGTAATTCACTGCAAGCGGCTCGCGACATATCAGCTTCTTCGTTTGTGAATATGCAAAATACGGAGTTCGTCGATACACCGGTCGCATCAAAACGCCGGACTACAAGGTTTATGATGATGATGGCTCATGTTCACCGTGGACCTAGTAATAGGCTGGCGAACGCAGGAATGGACGGCACAGCGGCCGAGAACGGGGAACTTCTGTCCCTCAAAGACTACGAAAACGAAGATGACAACCCTGCAAAGAAACCAGGTGAGTGTCGGGCAGGTGTTAGGGGGGTCCTGGCGAGGTGTGAGCGATTGGGCGAAGAGGCGGGAGTGTGTGCGCAGTGTATAAACACACACACATACACACGCTGTTGTGTCAGTTTTGTCCACATTCACACATACTGCGGTTGATTGGGGACGTTAATGGAAAGAATTTAACTGTGGTTTGTGCAACATGATGGCGTTGGATGTAAATGACAGATATTTAGATGTGGTGTTTATATTATAATGGTGGTGTTGACAATTGAACATGTGTATAAATGTATATATGCACTCCGCTAACGTATATAACTGTGCGTTTACGTGTAACCCGTTTTAACTGAAGTGTAGTTTGTTATACTAGTAACATTATTTTTAGATTTACAATATTTGAACTGGCATATATTGCCGGAGGGTGATAATTCTTGTTGTAGCTCATTGTTCACGCACCATTGCTCTGTGCATAGCTGTAGCCTGCGGAATGCACTGGTCCATACATACACAACAAACAACAACACATACGCATGTACATATATAAAGAGAAAAACAACAACTCGATAGTCAAATGCAGATCTAGAAGACAAATGAATGGTATGCAAATGTTATTATACATGTGTACTGAACATGACTGCGCACGGTATTGAGCGACCAGTTACAGGTCATGTATACGGATATATTATTTCCAGCATTGTCGTGTTTTGTTTACATCCCTATGCACCGCGTACGCGCGTGCGTGAACGGGTGACAGGTGGGAGGGACATGTATACATAGTATTCACATTGCCAGTAGCACGCCGTGTATTTAAAAAAGGTGTTATTTACTATACGAGCAGATCAGCTGAGTGAATTACCCCACGACGGCCATAATGTAGTGTGGTGGTGTTTATTTGGTCTTCATTTGGCGACGTATGGAACTGTCCCAGTAAAAATAGTCTCACTTAACGAGTATTGATTTTTGTTTTCCCACACTGCTATACAACCGCGGTAGATTGGAAGACTGTGATCGTGTATCTAGATGTTGGCTAACACCGACCGCTGTGGGTACAGACGGAACATCGAAATCATCGATTAACTGATTGATTTCTGTCGGTATCTACAGATAAGGTTACCTTTAATATTTATCCAGCTGGTTATGTGGTGGTGTTTACTTTTGTTTCTGGGCAGTGTTAATGTTAAAGTTTAAGACCAGATTTATTTTATTTTATTTTTGAATGATCATAAAAAGGAAAGAAAAAAGAGCCGTACCTAGGCCAAAATAAATATTGAGGGGTAGGATTTGCAGTAGAAGAAAACTTGGGGGAGGGGTGGGATAATATACTGTTTTGCAGCAAATAGAAAAGGAGAACTGAGCCTTTTTTTATTTTTATGGGGGGTGAAACTGATCGCAAACAATCCACCTCCACCCGCAATCCCAACCCCAAACCCCATCCCGTTCCCTAGATATGACCCCAGACTAATGATTGACGTGCACGGTTTATATAGTTTATTAACACATTTAAGCCTTCCGGTTCATAGGCCGGACGGCTTACAATTCATTTCAATATCATTTCACATACAATTCATTTCAGTAACGTTTCACATACAATTCATTTCAATAACGTTTCGCGTGCAATTCATTTCAATAGCATTTCACATACAATTCATTTCAATAACATTTCACGCACAATTCATTTCAATAATTTTTGACAAGTGGTCATATGTGGAGGAAGAACAATTAAATAAGGTCTTTCCCAGTATTGCATTGTTATTTTCTATTATAGGGAGTGTCCCGAGTCAGCCGCCATTGTATCATGTTTACGATTAACACATCGTTTTTGATGACTGAAATTACATATTCAAGATATTTTCCTGATTAGAATTTCACTGACTGTATAAACAAGGTGTCTGTTCTATTCCTAATGTGTGTAGAAGGCAAAAACCAAATTTTACAATCTAATAATCGGGTTCGAAAAACTATATGTCAAGGACAAAAAAGAACAATGATACAAACATTAGAACACGACCGCAAAACCATCTGGATATAAAAGCTCTGGTGTTCTAAACAAGAAAATGTATTTAATATGTAAGTTGGGTCACCAAAAAGGCCCAGTTAGTCGAAAACATAGGCGTACGGACTCCCATCATTGTAGGTGGGCAGACAGTCTTTTGTACGAATTAAACGAAAATGCCCGAACCAGGATAACCACCAGGATGGTGCATATAAAAGATCCCTTGCTGCTAATCGAAAAAGAGTAGCCCATGAAGTGGCGACAGCGGGTTTCCTCTATCAACATTTGTGTGGTCCTTAACGATATGTCCGACGCAATATAACTGTAAATGAAATGGTGATTGCGTCGGTAAATAAAACAATTCCTTCTTTCCTTTCCGTAAATAAAATGTGTTGAGTGCGTCGTTAAATAAAACATTTTCTTCCTTCCTTTTTGTGGTTTTACTTCAGCACTAGGTGGGCAGTTGCCCCCCCCCCCCCCCCCCCCCCCCCCCATGCCCCGTCTAGTACGCTTATGGTCGAAAATATCTCACAATGGCTACAAACTCAGAATAGTCTCTTAATGAACAGGCAATAATTGCACAAACTTTAACTCAAATGGTTTGCGCCAATGACGTTGCTAATACAATAGTAAACGTATGTGCAGTCGACATTTCAAACTGAAGTGCCTGGTAACACCCGATGCTAATATGACTGGAACATCCAAGCGTTGATGGTGCTGGCCATCAGTGGACGTGGAAGTTGAATTTAGACCAACTCACAGTCATTGATTTTTCACACTGGGTACTGCACGGGAACGAATGCCACGTGACGGCTATTTGCACAAAACTACAGTAAACCAGTCAATCTTACTTACATACAACGAATGCCCCGCAGAGTAGTTAATCTCGTAGTGGGGACCAGTGAATTAATGTTGTCAGACGCTCGTTACTTGATGGATCAAGTCTTCATTCTCTTGTAAACTCGCGCATTGTGCATATAGTTTTCCATTCTTCTACGGTGTTAATAGGGATATAAATCATTTCAGTTCAACTTATTTTCGTGTTTCTATCCCATCAAGATTCAAGCACGATGCCCTGGGTACACATCTCGGGTATCGGGATTTCTGACGAAAACTGACGGTCAATTGTTCGTGTTTAGTGATAGAGACCGGCCTCGGCGGCGCAGCGGTTAAGCCATTGGACTACAGGCTGGTAGGTACAGGGTTCGCACCCTGGTACCGGCTCCAACCCAGAGCGAGTTCTTAAGGGCTCAGTGGGTATGTGTAAGGTCACTACACCCTCTTCTCTCTCACTAACCACTAACCAACTAACAACTAACCCACTGTCCTGGACAGACAGCCCAGATAGCTGAGGTGTGTGCCCAGGACAGCGTGTTTGAACCTTAATTGGATATAAGCACGAAAATAAGTTGAATTTAAATGAAGTGAATAAGAAATTGGTGGTAAATCACTGCATCCGATATATATATATATATATATATATATATATATATATATATATATATATATATATATATATATATATATATATATATACACATACACATACACATACACATACACATACACACACACACACACACACACACACACACACATATACATATATCTATATCTATATCTATATCTATATATAACAGGATCGTATGATGGACTCCCCAACCTCCTCCCCACTCCCCAGTTAGGATATTTGATATTCCAGATAATACCTCATGAAAAATGACAGTATGTTGTTGTTTACCTTGGGTACGCTTACATAGTTTTATATCTTCCTGCTGTTCGGTTATTAACCTATGTAGTTCAATGTGTTTTTGTAAAACTCAAGACCAAAAGTCACAGTTACCATATATTTAAGATCCCAAACTGAGGTGCACGTTTGCTCTGGTCCACATTGATATTAGTTTGTTTTGTTTAACGACTTCGCTAGAGCACGTTGATTTATTAATCATCGGCAACTGGATGTCAAACATTTTGTCATTTTAACATATACATGTGGTCTTATAGAGGAAAACTGTTCTTTTATCCCTTGGACAGGATAGGACATACCACGGCCTTTGCTATACCAGTTGTGGTGCACTGAATGGAACGAGAAATAGCCCAATAGGCCCACCGACGGGGATCGATTCTAGACCGACCGCGCATCAGGCAAAGCGCTTACCCACTGGGTTACATCCTGCCCCCGCCACGTTGATTAATTCATCACCCGCTATTGGATGTGGATGCCAAACATTCAATAATTATGACAAGTAGTCTTCAGAGAAAACTCGCTTCTTGTTTTCATAAATAGCAAGGAATCTTTAAATTTGCACTTTCCCACTGACAATACAGCTAACACCACGGTATTTGATACACCAGGCGGGTTCCATTGGTTGGGACGGGAAATCACCGAACAGGATATGACCAGGTTATGACCCAAGCAATATTGCTGTACTGAATGAGTTAAATCTCATCCCCATTTCATTTCTTTTCAACTTATTTCCGTGCTTATATCCAATTAAGGTTCAAGCACGCTGTTCTTGGCACACACACACACACACACACACACACACACACACACACACACACACACACACACACATCAGCTATCTGGGCTGTCTATCCAGGGCAGTGGGTTAATTGTTATTGGTCAGTGAGAGAGAAGAGGGTGTAATGGCCTTACACCTACCCACCGAGTCGTTAAAACTCACTCTGGGTGGGAGCCGGTACCGGGCTGCGAACCCTGTAACTACCAACCTTATGTCCGATGGCCTAACCACCACGCCACCGAGGCCGGTTCCCATCCCCAAATTATGTGTAAACCCTGTTTTATTGGCATGTAGTTTCACGTAACCATGTTGGTATTCATCTTAAGCAAATATTTCTAATCTTTTATCTGTAGCAAAGCTTTCTCTCTAATTCAAACAGCTAATATTCACAACTCTATGTGATGTACAGAGTGTGCTGGGTCAGCCAGTGAAAGGACAGAAGCACAATGAAGCTCAACAATGGTACAGAACAGAAGTTCATAATTTTTTAGACTCCCACATCTATCTACTAGCCGGCGCTCTTGATGTATGCCCACCCGAGATCTCGCCGCTTACTGTTTGTGGTTTTATAAATGGCCGATTGTGCTCGGGAGATAGTGGTCATACTTAAAAAGAAATGCATTTAATGCTCCGTTGGTTTTATGACCATCAGAGTGTCTGCTTCCCAGAGTTTAGCCTTTTACCTACATTCTTAAACAGGTGTACTGCTACCTGAGTACTTTCCATTTGCATACACTCGTAGGCGTACTTTTAAGAATACCTGTACCTCTCCGTCTGTGGACGTACCTGTACTTTCATCGATCCCGTCACTGTGCGTGTACAAACGTTTATAGGTCTTCTTCTAGAATGTATACACGTCCCGTTTTGCTACAGTTACTACTGTTAATTGTATTACTGGGACGTTGGAAATGTTTTATTTAACGACGCATTCAACACATTTTATTTACGGTTATGTGGCGTTGGATACTGGGAGGTAGCCCAATGGTAAAAGCGCTCGCTTTATGCGCGGTCGGTGTAGGATCGCTTCCCGTCGGTGGACCTATTGGGCTATTTTTCTTTCCAGTCAGTGCACCACGACTGGTATATCAAAGGCCGTAGTGTGTACTATCTTGTCTATTGGATGGTACATATAAAATATCCCTTGCTACTAATAGAAAAAAAGTATCGGGTTTCCTCTCTAAGACAAAATTGCCAACTGTTTGACATCCAATAGCCGACTATTAATAAATCAGTGTGCTTTAGTGGTGTCGTTAAACAAAACAAACTTTAACTTTATGTATTAACGCTGCAAGTCAGAGGTTCTAGAATACGGTCTCCCGATGCCTGGAGCAAGGTTGTTTTCCTGGGGTTTTTTTTATATTACTGCTACGTGCGTTCCCCCTGTAATAGAAGACAGTTTTGTTTAACAATACTTTCACACATTTTTTTAGTCAGCTGCCTACGTTTCTGACAAATTATGATAATTGCAAAACGCAGTTTAAATACGTAGCCTAGTGGTAAAGCGCTTGCTTGATGCGTGGTCAGTTTTGGATAGGATCCCCATCGGTGGGCCCTTTGGGCTATTTCTCGTTCCAGCCAGTGCACAACAACTGTTGTATCAAATGCCGTGGTATGTGCTATCTTGTCTGTGAGATGGTGCATATAAAAGATCCCTTGCTACTAATGAAAACAATGTAGTGGGTTTCCTCTCTAAGACTAAATGTCAAAATTACCAAATGTTTGCCACCCCAGAGCTGAGGTCCATGAGGTGGCGACAGCGGGTTTCCTCTCTCGATATCTGTGTGGTCCTTAATCATATGTCTGACGCCATATAACCGTAAATAAAATGTGCCGATGATTTACACTCAATGTGCTCTAGTGGTGGCGTTAAACAAAACAATCTAGTCCCACATAGGCTATATCTTGAAATTATGTGTAAGGAGTATTTTCATAGGCACCTTTCCACGCACAAAACAGCACACGTCACGACGTTTAAAATACCAGTCGTGGAGCACCAATTGAAAGTGATCCCCATCCTGTTGTAACAGCTTGTGGTGTTTATTGTGGACAGCTCGTTCCCGGTGCTGACGACGAGGAATTCCATTAGAGCGTTATAGATTGGCTCATTACTCCACATATACATCTTCATTCGGTCGATTTTCTCCCATCAACTCGTTTAAAGTCCAGCATGCTGATTGCACTCCAGTATTGAACCCAGTGTCTCTTTCCCCACTTTTCTTAACTCATTGAATAAACGTCCGGTTGAAATGAAAAACAGTGGAACGAGACCCAGTTATTAGCTAACGTGTTACACTGGTGCTAATTTTGAGGTTCCCTTTGTAAAAGAAGAAACCTATTATCGCCACACAAGCTTTAATAATATTTTTTTTTTAAATAGTATGCAAATTTCCCCACATACAACATGTTATGGTGTTTTCCCACATACAACATGTTATGGTGCTTTTCCATATACAACATGTTATGGTGCTTTTCCACATACAACATGTTATGGTGCTTTTCCACCAAGTGAATGCGATCACTAACGCGAACGAATGGGTTCTTTTGATACCCTAAAGTACGTCGGTGTCAACTAAACGAATGCAAAGTCGAGAAAAAAAAAGCAGTTTAAAGAGCACATTGATTCATTAACCATCGGCTATTGGATGTGAAACATTTGGTAATTTTAACAAACAGTCATCAGAGGAAACCCGCTACATTTTTTTCTAATACAGCAAGGGATCTTTTATATACACTTTCCCACAGACAGGATAGCACATACCACTGCCTTTGATATACCAGTCGTGATGCACTGGTTGGAACGAGAAACAGCTCAATGGGCACACCGACGGGGATCGATCCCAAAACGACCACGCATCAAGCAAGCGCTTTACCACTGGGCTACGTCCCGCCCCGAATGCGAAGTCAAAGGCAAAACTATTCGCAACAGCAAACAGGAACCACTGGAAATTTCTAATCGTTCGCTTCAACCCTAAGTTCAGCCAGCAAATGTTTCGCTAACATTCGTGGAACGCAGCTCAGTGCTATAGCGCTTGCTTGGTGTGCGGTCGGTTTGGGATCGATCCCCGTCGTTGGACCCATTGGGCTATTTCGCGTTCCAGACTGGAATATTAAAGGCTCTGGTATGTGCTATCCTGTATGTAGAATGGTGCATATAAAAGGTCCTTTGCTACTAATAAAATGTAGCGGGTTTCTTCTCTAAGACTATATGTCAAAATTACCAAATGTTTAACACCCAATAGCCGATTATTCATTAAATAATCACTGTACTCTCGTGGTGTCGTTAAACAAAAACAAATTAATAAATCAGTGTACTCTACTGGTGTCGTTAAACAAGGCCATACAAACATTAACTTTTTAACTTTTCCTGCATTCAAAGTGATAGCCACAGGATCCGATGATGGAGTTCATCCTACGGTTTATCATGACCCAGTTGATGGTCTACTTATGGCACCGTCTGCCAATAATATGAGTGGGATTTGAGGAATTAAATCTATTTTATCTAATGCATTTTGGGGCCTACAGCTTGAATATTAAGATGGTATTGTGTACAAAGTTCACAAATAGTGACACGAGTCCGTAGGCGTCGGAAGATGCAAAGTAACTGATGTAGGCGCGTGCGTGGTAAATTGTGCAGGGGTGCGGGTCTAGACTGACAAGCGAAGTTTGTAGGGAAAAGGGTGGGGTCGGGTCACTCTCCCCAAAACATACATTGAAAAAAATGAAAACAAAAAAAATCTCCTGGGAGTAGGGGAGAGGTGTGAATGGAGCGAGTTTTCTCTCTAAGACTGAATATAAAAATTATGATATGTTTGACATCTAATAGCTGATGATTAGTAACTCAATGTGCTTTAGTGTTGTAGTTAAACAAAACAAACCATAATTTTTCTTTAGTTACTGATTAAAGAAGCTGTATGTTAAATACAATTTTCTTTTTAAGTCATACAAACTGTTCAAGCACGTTCACTGTGGGTACTAGGTATGGTCGTAGACATGGTCTTTAAAAGCGTGAAGGAATCTATAGGTAGGCTATAGGTTAAAGATTATGCACTTGTCCCTCTCAGTTGAAAGGCGATATAATATACACCAGCCCCACCGCCCCATCCCAGTAGCAAACATCATTGACACTAGTGCAGGGCGCACATTAAGTCAATACTTAATGTGCAGGGCGAGTTGCTTCCCTCTATTTAGCAAATTTAAAATGGCGGGGGAAATTGTTTTATGTTGTTGTTGGAAGATTTATTTTGTTAATAATGACGAGAGTACTTCAATCGGGATTTAGAGAGTACTGTAGGTTATTAAATTTTTTTTATCTGTGCATCCATTTGTTGCACTATTTCGTTTGAGAAACGGTTAAAACATGGCGCCACAGGTTTTGAATAGCAGCTATATATAGGTTGCATAGTACCAAAGAAGTACCAAATATTTACGGAGTAAAAGCAGCTGTGGGTGTGATTGGTAGTAATATGTGACATTGATTATTTGTGCAAATACTATTATCCATTGATAATAAATAAATACATTTTTATTTGTTATACAGTTGTTATGCAGTATATACTAGAGGTTGAAACTAATGCGGGGTACCCCCAAAAATGGAACTGCAATTTTCAGCAAAAATGACAGTTGCTATTAAAAACATAAATTAAATCTCTTAAATGATACGTGACCCCCCATTTTCTTGCAGCTAGATTAGATGTGAGGTACCACCCTTTCTATTGCTGTACTTCCTGGGTGTGTTGAAACGCTGCTTATATCAGTTTTATTAGTAAACGTTAACATTATCGGCAATAGAAATTGATTTGGTCTAATGGAACCTATAGCATATATTCACTATATTATCATTATTTTATATTGTGTGCCATTTACTGTTATTTGACAGTCATAATTGCTTAATTAGGTTACAATCAGGCATGGGAGTTCATAATGACCTTGACCTTGGCATTAATTTACTGTGCACTGCTGAGAATAGAGTTTGAAAAAAAGTCTGTGCTGACCAATTGGAGATTTTGGCCCATATCTTTTACTTAAAATATTTTAAAGCTTATTTATCCAAGGTGATGGACATATCATATAACACTAATCTTATTTAGGATAATAAGTCTAGGCAAGATGAAATAAGCTGCTAGTAATAATTCATTTTTAGTTAAAAAATAATGTTAGCTGATATTAGGTTAAGCTTTTAGATCTCCATTAACAATGTGTATTTGAATGCAATTGGCTCTGGAATGACTATATTTAAATAACCTGATTTCTGCTGTAATTTTAACATACTTTTTAGGTTGGTGAATTATGTTTTAGGCAAATATGGGAGTTTTTACCATTGTTTTTGTGAGTTTGGCAAAAACATTAAAATCTACAGAAGTGGGTTCTGTGTAGCCATTTTGCATTCTCTTCTTTATTTGTACACAAATATAAGCTTGGTAATGATAGCTTTAGGTCAGTTCATTAAATCTTGTCCATATATTCAGTGAGTTTTCTACAGTAAATTGTATTTGAAGTATATACCAAGTACAAGAGCAATTTTGACACATTTGTTAATCTACCTAGGAGTGTGTTAGTATTATCTTCCACTATCACCACACTTGTAAAGCTATATTTTCCAATATTACTATGTAAATGATGTGTTACATTACAGATTGTAGTAATGCATACGATATAAATATTATATTCAGTTAAAACAGAAAATAATTAAAGAAAAATGACTTTCGCACTCTTTTGATGGATTGAATGTGCTTTTTTTATGACAAATAAAAAATAAAGATGTAAAACCCTAATGATAACTCTAGATATGATACATGTCTGTAAGCACCAATCACTGGAGATTATTAATAAAATATCAACAGATATATTGGTAGCTGTCAGTGGATTTAATAATGCATATATAAAAATCAACTAGGCTGATGGGTTTGAAAATATTGCATTCAGTGACTTGACATCCAAGCATAGTCCATACCTTGGGTGTTTACCCCACCATGATGTGTACCACATTAATTTACTACTATCTGTGGATGCAGTGGTGTTCATTTCAGATACCACATGTAATATGCTTTTTTTCTAGTGAAGTTCTTATCATATGCCCATTAAAGTCTTTCAAAACACAGGGTTACTGCAATAAATGAGTTTTAAGGTAATTATTTATTGGAAATGAGAGACTCTGACTATGCATGCACACACTACATATAAAACTAAGCATACACAACCAACCCATAGTATGTATCTTCAAGAGTAGTATTTTTATTTATTATTTGTTTTAAATATGATACATTGCATTTGTATACAACTTTGCATAACACTGATGCTTCCTGAGGTGTACATTAAATCAGGTTGCACTGTAGGAACAACACTTTCAATTATGTTGTCACATCATATCAGAACACAGAAGATCCTGTTAGTCATGAAAACACCCAATTGGACACTTTTTGAAAAATATATTTTTTTGATATAGGTTGCATAGTACCAAAGAAGAGAGTACTGTGTCAAGGTTCGACGGGCACCGTCAAATATTTACGGAGTAAAAGCAGCTGTGGGTGTGATTGGTAGTAATATGTGACATTGATTATTTGTGCAAATACTATTATCCATTGATAATAAATAAATACACTTTTATTTGTTATACAGTTGTTATGCAGTATATACCAGAGGTTGTAACTAATGCGGGGTACCCCCAAAAATGGAACTGCAATTTTCAGCAAAAATGACGGTTGCTATTAAAAACATAAATTAAATCTCTTAAATGATACGTGACCCCCCATTTTCTTGCAGCTAGATTAGATGTGAGGTGCCACCCTTTCTATTGCTGTACTTCCTGGGTGTGTTGAAACGCTGCTTATATCAGTTTTATTAGTAAACGTTAACATTATCGGCAATAGGAATTGATTTGGTCTAACAATATCCGGACGTAGAAAGAACCACACTTTCTACGTCCCTTCGGACTACAGTGACACCCAAGCTCACGGCTATGTAAATATGATTTGCTTGTGCGTGTGTCATCTTTGAAAGTCCTCTGTATACCTGTGAGCTAAGCGAGGCATGTGACTCACAGCCGTACGTCACACTTGGCTTGTCACCAGGGTCACGGGTTGGGGTAAAGGGTACGTCAAGTCAAAGCGTGGACGAGCTGTCAACAGACGAGGAAATGACAGGTTAGGAGCCGTCATCAAAATTGGGTTAACTCCCTTGTGTGTTGAACTCTTCTTAGTACTGAGCATTTATTCTGTCGTGTATAGTTATGTGTTATTGGGCAGGACCTGGGACCAGTTTCACAAAACATCGTAAACCTAGTTTTACATATAAACGTAAATCTACGACTAAACCATAGTTCGTATTACTACTAACAGTACAACAAATATAGATCTTACAATGCTCCATCTTCTATAATGGTGCAGATATCTTCGTGAAATAGATGCCAAAAAACATGTAAACGTCAGGGGCCTTTTTCACTAAACATCCTAATTTTACGTCTGCTACTAGCAGTTATACCGGTCATGCGTTTACACGTGTTTGGCGTCTATTTCACGCCTCGTCATTATGGAAGGTGGAGCATTTTAAAGACAAAAGAAAATGAAATATGTGTATTTCTAACTATATTTCTTGTACTATAATAGTAATAAGAGTTGTGGTTTAGTCGTAGATTTACTTTTACGTGCAAAACAAGGCCTACGATGTTTTGTGAAACTGGGCCCAGGTTAGCCCGAGTACTCTGACGGTAAGAGGGGTGGGACGCAGCCCAGTGGCAAAGCGCTCGCTTGATGTGCGGCCGGTTTTGGATCCATCCTCGTCTGTGGATTCATTTGGGCTATTTCTCGTTCCAGTATGTGATATCATGTCTGTGGGATGGTGCATATACCGGTAAAAGAATCCTTGCTACTAATGAAACAATATAGCGGGTTTCCTCTCTAAGACTATATGTCAAAATTACCAAATTATTATAGAGTGCCTTTTATAAGTCTCAAAGATACAACTTTGATATGGTTTCAATACAGAATTATACACCAGATACTAACAACTAATACTTTTTTTACATAAAATTAAATACATAGATACTAATGAATGTACGTTCTGTGGCAGTTCACCAGAAACATTAACACATTTATTTTACTATTGTAATAAAGTGACTGATCTGTGGCATGCTGTTGTAAATTGGATTTTAAACAAAAAAGGAATTCGAATAAAATTAAATAAAACAATTATTTTATTTGGACAAATAGGCGATATAAAAGACATTTATAAACTGGCTGTTAATAAACATTAAATATTATATATACAAGACAAAAATGGAAAAAAAAATGAAATAAATATAATAGCTGCTGAAAACCTTTTACAAAATAAATACGAAATAGAAAAATATATTCTTTTTAAAAACTGTAAATATGAAGAGTATAATACAATCTGGGCACCATGGAAACGACTCTTCAGTCAAGAAAGTAATTTGATGGAAGATAATAGAAACAATTATCAAGCGAGCGCTTGACGAGAATTTTGACATTATTACTTATCACTATAATTACCTACTATAACTTCTCTTTTTAACATTCTTTCTTTCTAAACTTATATATTTATTTTATGTCCCCATTACATCAACCAGCCTATTTAAATATATTTCTATTAACTAGTCATTTATAATACTACTATCTACATGTACATATGCATTAATATTAAATATATCACCATGTACATTATTTGTATAAGTATTACTATTACTATAATCAACATACTACCACAAAGTGTATGTACTTCCAGTATTTAGCGTGTATAATCTAATTCATATTCTGTGAGGCGATGAATCAGGGCACCCCAACCCTGGCATCGTCAAAATGACCTGGGACAATAAAAAAAAAAAAAAAAACTTAAAAAAAAAAAAAAACTTAACAAAAATAATAATAATAAACAAAAACGTTATCACGCTCTCCAATCTATATCGACCAATCTATATTAATATTGCGCAATCTCTGCCTACCAAACGGTAGTCAAAGATTCCCGCGCTAATACAACAACAATCCTGTGTTTGACGTCAATACCCGTTCATCGATAATTTTTTAGCTCACTGATAAAAATTCGTTCACAAATTAATCACTAATACACACACTACAGGAAGAAACCCGACAGCACCACCTTTCAGTAATGTTTCTGCTAAATACGTATGTATGCAGGTATTAACCAGAGGGAGGTGGTTAGTCTGTGCCCCCTTCCCCGACATTATGCCCAAAACAGTTACCTTTTGGTCCTGTATATGATATAAACCTAATTAGCACGGGCGTAGGAAGGTGCCCAAAAGTGTGGCGTGCGCGCACACACACACACGCACGCGCGCGCGCACACACACACACACACCACTCTCTATAACGTGTACCGACCCAACTTCAAATTAATCATAGTTAACAAACCTTTTTGTAAAACTGCACTCATGGCCCTAGAACAAAATCCACGTCTGTCTGAATTATTATATACTGCTTTAAAGGTAGGGTCAACTCAAACAAGAGCCTTATGTGTTGGAAAGATGCATACCCGGACCACCAACACATACTGACACTTTAGCAAATGAAAAACGCGTAATTTTAGAGTTAATAAAAAAACATGATTATTCCTGCTAACTGGGGGCAGCCATTTTGTTTCGTTTGTGTGAGGTCCGGTGGGATAGCTTGGGGCGAAGTGACGTCATCTCCTGACCATGGCCCATATTTTCGAAGCTATCTTAGCCTACGAAATCGTGAAATCATCGTAAGCTATGACGTCACTATGGCGTGCGCTGTAGTGACGTCACAACCTACGACGGTTTTACGATTTCGTAGCGCTAAGATGGCTTCGAAAATAGGGCCCCATCTCCTGTATGTACAGTGTAAACAGAAGCAGTAATTTTCCACAAGGCGCTTCTCTTTGATCAACCTGACTTGTAAAACCGCATAAATGACGTAATAATATAATAAACTATTTAACTAAATATATTTCAAGTTGCATTAACGGAACAAAATGGGGTTATAGTATTTTTCTCTGTTAAATAATCCAAAGGAAAAATGTACACTATTTAGGCCTATTGATATGCTACGTTAGAGCAAAAACGACAACCCACGATAGCCAAGTGATACTTTTCTTTTCTTTGGGACTACGTAATTGGTCAGTTCTGTGGTTTTAGATGGACAAGTCTACTTAATCAATAGTTTTACAGAACTATTTACAGTAATAAACCATGTTCATTACCATTTTAGGGCGACAGATAATATTCCACAATACCGGTATGTACTTTTGTGTCTAGACAGCGTCAATTAATTGGCTCGTCTGCTTACCAATCAAATACACACCTGCCAATCAGGAATCACAGGTAGAAGCAACTAACAGCATAGACCAATTAACTAAGAAAACACTCCGTGTAGCATTTCAGTGCGTAGGTTAATGCATGGACAAAATATTGTTAATTATTTCAACTTGTTGTGTAGCCATTTTGACCTATGGTATTTTATTTTGTATTGAAATATAATATATAGTACTGGATATACTTATTGCTGGCTTACTGGGATGTATATTATTACAGAACATTGCAATGTATGACTATTTATCATCCCGCACAAACCAGGTAGATTGTCTTTCTCTAGTTCTAAGGCTCATTTCTGACGTTACGCGTTAAGTATTACGTAACCACCAGCTCGCCAGATGATGATGATGATAACTAGTTTAACGTGCCCATATACCACTAGGGTTTCGAACACGCCCATCCCGAGTCCGACCTCCGATAAGATCGGTGGCCTGACTCGGGATGGAGGGCGGGGGGGGGGGGGGGGGGGAGGTTGGTGAAAATGGGCAGAATTTTGAAAATAGCAATTAGTAAATGAGTTAATAAATTAAAGAAAAAAAAAAAAAAAGTTACAAGCCAAAAATTAAAAAGAATTGACTGCTCGGCCGAATATTTATATAATTTGGAGCATTTTAGAAGGACAGTCCAAAATTAAATAAGAGAAAGAAGAGAGGATCGGACTATTTAATAATATTACAAAAAAGAAGTAATTTCGACATAAGGGGGCGTACTCACTGAGATAGTACAAAATGGCTGCGCCCGTTATATATAATAGCCATCACATTTAACCGTTTTATTAATTAACTATACGATTATACTTGTTGATATTAAGCAATAATATATCGTTGAATATGCATACCAGACCAAATGCCTGAATTGTCCCCTCCTTTAACAAGCTTTATATTAGTATTGTTAGATCTGTGACATTATTGCATTTATTGCTGCTATTGGACAAGTTGTAAGTTCCATGTCATTCTATCGACCCATCGGGTCATTTACCGTTAGTGGTATGTGGTGTCCTGCTGGGGAAAGTCATATCAGCCTATAGATACGTGACCAGGCAATACTTACTGACAGCGGCCTGTTGGTCAGCATTATCTTGTTTTTTTTAATCCAATAACGGTTGACTATAACAATGTGTTCAATGTGCTAGGGTATCGTTAAACAAACAGTCCGTTCCATGCTCCAGTATCAAAGGGAGGTAACCTAATGCACCAACACGTCAGTTTGCAACAAAGGAAGGAAATGTTTTATTTAACGACGCACTCAAAACATTTTATTTACGGTTATATGACGTCAGACATATGGTTAAGGACCACACAGATATTGAGAGAGGAAACCCGCTGTCGCCACTCCATGGGCTACCCTTTTCGATTAACAGCAAGGGATCTTTTATATGCACCATCCCACAGACAGTATAACACATACCACGGCCTTTGATAAACCAGTCGTGGTGTACTGGCTGGAACGAGAAATAGCTCAATGGACCCACCGACGGTGATCGATCCTGGACCGACCGCGCATCAAGCGAACGCTTTACCACGGCTACGTCCCGCTCGTCAGTTTGCAACAATGTCGTTTTGAGTCTAAGGTTCGCAGTCATGGATTCAAGGCAATAGAGGGCGCCCAACCCCATCCCATCCCAGCATTGTTTGGAATGTATACTTCTACAGGTCCGTAGGGACGATAACTGGAGTGGGCTGTGGGGTCAAAATCTCTAGTGAGTGGGTTACAATCTCTAGTGGGGGACACAAGTCATAATTTTATATAGAGTAGGACCAAAAAAAAAAAAACCGTACATTTTCGTCCTCGTGGGGTGGGGGTACAGCTGATCACCCACCCACCCCCGATTCCTACGGGCCTGATTCCACCTATACTAAGACTAAGGATGCACCATGAGAAATGACAGAGACAAAGAGGTGGGGGAGGGGGAGGAACTGCCCCTTAGTTCTGGAGCAGAACTTCAAATTGGGGGTAAAAATTATAGATATTCGGGCAAAAATTATAGATATTCGGGCAATATGTGCTTACCTAAGACATTTTTACTACGTATTTCCATCATTCTATATAGCTGTTTCGTAGTAATACTAATGTGAATAAATGTTGTTATCCAGATTCGGGCATTTTCGTTTAAATCGGGCCAAACCCAGCCTGCCCCTTCCCTGCCCCACCCCCCCTCCCCCACACACACATGTACAAAAATTGGAGCCCGTACGCCTGTGATAAATGCTATATTTTTGTTTAAAGATCCGTTGGATGAATCCCGTGTCAGTCCTGGGGTCTTGCAGTTTCCCACCATCTTTCGACTGAGTTTATTACACGAGAAATCAAATATGGCGTGACATAATAGTGTAATACAATACTAGTAAAATAAAGTATCTATTTTGGTAGCGAAAATGGTGTGTTTGTGTAGCGAGCTCTCTGTATTTGTAATTCAAGAAGTACAGATTGCTGTGTTTGTACATGTAATTTAACCATCCGCGAACGTGTCAAATTGACTTTGTAGACAATAACACGATTATATCCAGTGGCGTTGTAGTGGCTTCCAAAACGAGAATAATATTAAAGGCATACTGTCACAGACCACTGAACTATTTTATGGTCTAACAAAGTATTACCTGAACAAAAATAATTTGATTTGTCCCTAAATGTACTTTATTCAATCACCTTCATAGCCACCATATGAATTATGGCAATGGTCCATAATTCAAAAACTAAAATTGTCGAAAGGGTTGACATGGATTTCACTCCATCATGGTTCAGTTAAGGCGATGCGGTAGCTAGATTTGGTTTCCAACAATTAATGTAATTTTTATTTATTATCCATTTTTAGAGAAATAAGGTCCTTAAATCCATGACAGTATGCCTTTAAACAAAACATTACAACAAAAAGTCATTATAGACTGAGTCCTCAAATTCGTGTTCATCGGCGTTAGTGAAACACAAATAACTACAGATTCTATTGTTGCAGTCAGTGAAGTTATTCAGTTTAGCCATGTGACAATGATTGCTTTAAAAAAAAAAAAAAAAAAAAAAAAAAAATATATATATATATATATATATATATATATATAGCGCTTATCACTCAACGGATGAAAACAGATTTAATTTTCACAGCACCAGCTGTTGGCGGCTGTCGGGCTTCGATATTAACCTGTCTCCGATGACAACGTATGACATCATTTTATTTCACATAATCAGATCACGTGTCATTATCGCGTTACCACAGCCAGGATACATTCCTGTGTTAATCCGACTTCTACCCTGGAGGCCTGCAGCAACATCTGTGTCTTGTTGTGTATAATAGTATTAATTAATACACTACGTTTACACATATATATATATCTGTGTGCGTGCACTTAGTCAGAGCATGCATCTGTGAATTGTAGATCAATAAGCGCATCGGTCACGTGGAAAATACTGTAACACGACTACATGGAGTTGAATCTGAGGCCAGGGACATTGGAATCCTCTTTACGGTGGGGGGAGATGGGGGGGGGGGGAGGACAAATTGGCCTTGGATGGGTGGACAAATTGGCAGTTATATATTAGTCTGTATATCACACGGACCTTTCAAGTGAAACTCTGACGCCATATGACCGTAAATAAAATGTGTTGAGTGCGTCGTTAAATAAAGCATTTCCTTCCTTCTTCAAGTGAAACTGACTCCCCAGTAGATTTAAATTTAGTCAAAATTTTCATTTCTTGCAGTCACTGTTATTCAGAGATGCTTAAAGTACTCGTCCGTTCACTAAATGCGAGTAATAATTCTGACAGCGAATTTGTGTGTGTGGGGTGGGAGAGGGGTGGGATCCGCGGGGCCTGCAGCACAAATAACAGCGAGTCCCCCTTCCCAGAATATATATTTTGCAACCCCCTCGGGAAGAGGGGAAAAATGATATGGGGAAAATAAATGCATGTGCTACGGGCCCCCCTGTATCGCGGAGACCGTCGCACGTGCTACATGTGCTACTAGGATAAACCGGCTCCGATTCAAACCCCACCCTCGGGGAGTACACTTAAAACAGGGTGACATCTTACATTTAATTTCCGTGCTACTAAATGAGATGTGGTATAAAATTTAAGTTATATATTTTTTTAAAAATGCTTTATTAGCAAATTTCATTTTTGCTGCAAACTCATTTCCATTTCTAATTCTTGTTCCCCTACCCAGACCGGTTTCAATCTTTTATATGTTACAGTACAACAAATAAAACCAGTAATTTTAACTTTTTAAAAATATATCCATTTAGTGGAACATATAATAGTCTTTGAACAAATAAGCATTGTCACATAGACACTCACACACAGACCAAAGCAGGGCAGCAGTTGTTTTTGTTCCGTAAATAATCAGTGGCGGATCGGGGGGGGGGGGGGTAAATTTTGTAACAGTTATAATTTTATTATATATGAATTATTATTTTTTTACGATCCCCTCCAAACTGCCCCAAATGTTCCATTGGCATTCCGCCTCATGTCATTGGGGCCCCCCTAAATGGATTTTCTGGATCCGCCACTGATAATTGACGGTATGATGCACCTCGAACTATGGGGAAAATGGTGGTAGTTCTGACTTGGTACAAAGCCACGTGTTTTATCGTCTATGTAAAAAGATATCTCATCAGGTTGTCACACTTGGCTGTATTTCAATATGTATTTTTTTTTTAATTGTAAATCTACGTTTTACATTTCGTTGATAACCTAATAAACCAGTTCTGTGATTCTATATTGGCCCGACCCCTGGAGTGAGCAATCTGACCCCTGTCGACGGGATGACCTGGGTGTGACCTCAGCTTATCTGCATGCCCCCTGTCGCTTGCTCCAGATGTTTAAAACGTGTGCTCAAATCATCTTTACTCCATCTGCACTGTGGAATTGTACTTACAGCGTGACCGCAATAAAACACCAGTCGTTAATACACACACACACACACACACACACACACACATACACACGGTTACCAGTCTACTGTATAAGAGTGCAAGATAAATCGGTTCATTGTGAGACTGAGAGATGCTGGTGCATTTAGTGTAACATTTCGGTATTCACATACATTTGTGTTTGATGGAAGTTAAACGTTATCTTCTTTCCACACGATTCTTGAAAAAGTCTACAGCCAAATTACGTGTGCGTCGATTAGCAATGTGATAATAATAATAATAATAATAAATAATAATAATAATAATAAATCAAAACATCTTTTGACTCCAGTTCGGTGTAAATACGTATTCCTTAATTTAAAAGGTTGAATCCACCTCGGTGATGTAGACAATCATAACAATTATTGTGGATTTCTGGACTTGCGGCTGGTAGGTGCCTGGGGGCCTAATTCACTAAACTCTCGCAATTTTGCGCTCTCGCAGTGCAATGTTAAAAGACTTGCAAAGAGGATGCTTTGATGTCTAGCAGAGCCTAAGAAAGCGTTGTGAATTAGGCCCCTAGTTCGCACCTAGATACCGGTTCCCAACCCAGAACGAGTTTTAACTGCTTATTGAGCAGTTACTAAAGAAAGAAAGAAATGTTTTATTTAACGACGAACTCAACACATTTTATTTACGGTTATATGGCGTCAGACATATGGTTAAGGACCACACAGATTTTGAGAGGAAACCCGTTGTCGCCACTACCTGGGCTACTCTTCCGATTAGCAGCAAGGGATCTTTTATTTGCGCTTCCCACAGGCAGGATAGCACAAACCATGGCCTTTGTTGAACCAGTTATGGATCACTGGTCGGTGCAAGTGGTTTACATCTACCCATTGAGCCTTGCGGAGCACTCACTCAGGGTTTGGAGTCGGTATCTGGATTAAAAATCCCATGCCTCGACTGGTATCCGAACCCAGTACCTACCAGCCTATAGACCGATGGCCTACCACGACGCCACCGAGGCCGGTTTGAGCAGTTACTAAGCCACTACACCGACTTCCCTCTGACTAACAAACCTCTAACCATTAAACCCTGCCCTGGACAGACAACTCATTCTCTACCTTTTTTATGTATTTGTTGTTGTTCTTGTATCGGTAGTATCGTAACAGTTTTTCTCATTTACGAAAAAAGAAGAAGCGTGAGTGATTTAATAATTTTTCTATATTTATTATTCGGTGGTCAGTATTTAGAGTTGCTTTTTTCAAAATGTCTGGTTTAGTAGAAACGTCACTTTGAAATACTCTTGTATTTCATTTCAAATTGATGGCAAAGTTTGGGTTAGACTGCGACCGTGAACTTCAGAATACAAAGACATTAACATTTGCAACAGCAAATACGTGTGTGTTGTTATTTACAAGAAGGGGCAGAACGTAGCCCAGTGGTAAAGCATTAGCTTGATGCGCGGTCGGTCTAGGATCGATCCCCGTTGGTGGACCCAATGGCTATTTCTCGTTCCAGCCATTGGTCCACAACTGGTGTGACAAAGGCCGTGGTATGTACTATCCTGTTAATAAAAAGTAGAAATGACATAGCCTATCAGAAGCTCAATGAGCGTGTCCATGTTGGTATTGGGACGTCCTCAATTAAAACTGTGTGATAAGGCGAAGTCATTACAACGAGTATATGGATGCGTGTAATCGAATAAAAGTCAATCGTGAAGCGCACATAAACAGCAGAGATGTTTCAGTAGATGGATGTCTTTGTCATATTATTGTTAATTCTTTTACAATATCAAAATAGTAGTATTTGTATTTACTTAGTTTCTTGAAAAATGTAGTCCTTGACGTCAGAGTAAATTCGATCTGATTAAAATTAGCTCTACTGGTATATACCAGTAGATCTAACAGAATTGTGTGGACTCCCATGTCCAGGTGACATTTCATCTGTAAATAACAATTTAAATATCGACCAATTACACTGCGCCTTTTATAGCGTTATTCGGGAGCATACAAATTCTAAAAATATCGGGCGAGACTATTAATATTTTATTCAACATTGAAAAAAACAGGGGGGAAAGTGCAGTAATAAATTCTGGATTGTATACTAGTATAAACAGATTTCATGGCTATAACATCATGTTTTGGGGGTTTTCCGTCTTGAAACGAATTTTATATAAAATTTTATATTGAAACTAGTTTCCGGCATACCTCGTAATTCACCCGAATCATTTCGTATACCCTCGGCATAATCCCGAATGTTTTCAAATTCTTTTTAAATCACTGGCATGATTTAGCAAGTAAGGTTTTGATTGGTCGTATGAAAGGTCAACTGGACATGAGCTCCAACGGGCTGCTGTTAGATCCACATGTAATAGTGGAGCTAATTTTAATTAGATTGGCGTAAATTCAGCTGTAAACAACTCCAGTTTCCGGTTTGCTTGTTGCTATGATACGCCTGTTCCGTCTTCGCGTTATTATTTTAACATACGTCCAAGAAATAATAAGAAAAAGACTCTGCTTTTCTGGGCCCAGTTTTACAAAGCATTTGTCCATAAAATGTTCCATATTCCGTAATGATGTAATTTTCTGCGTGAAACAGATGCCAGATTCGTGTAAACGTATGACGGGTATAAATGCTTATCGCGGTCGTAAACTTATGCGGCCGAGGATCGTTAAGCAGATTATATTTAATAGGAGTGCATGAAAAGTAGGATAGTGTGCTTTCTCGAGTTCCTCTTTATTACTCTGTGTGCATACAAACAACGCTGTGCCATACTGAATGCTACCACGATTGGTATATCAAAGGCCGTGGTATGTACTACCCTGTATGCGGGATGGTGCATATAAAAGATAATTTCTTTCTCTTTTTTTTTTCTTTACTGAATGCTAAAACTGATATGTAGGTCCACCCGCCTGTCTTTCCAGCTAAGTAATTGATGTTTTTTAAATTTTAAGTATTGCTTTTCTTTTAACTTTACTTTGCTGGGGCCTAATTCACAAAGTATTTTTGCATTGCACTGCGATATCGCAAAGTTGCGAGAGTTTAGTGAATTATATCCCTGATCTTTTAATTGAATTATTCTTGAATTTGATAGAAACAATCCACTGCCATTCCAAGTGCTATTGTTTCTATTATTCTACTTTTATGTCTCTAAACAAATATTATTTTAAGCAAGAAAATAATAGGCCTTTCGCCCATTACCCTCTGTGTATCTGTATGTATGTGTGTGTGTGCGTGATGTGTATATACACACATACACGTACGTATACGTATACATAAAGTTATTATTTTTTGACACATAAAACACTATCTTTGTAGAATCGAATGTAGCGGGTTTCTTTTGATGACTACGAGTTTTCTTCTTCTTCTCGTTTGGTTTCATATGCTCACTAAACCCTGAGATGTGCTGCATCAATGAACTGGATCGTCAGTTGGAGCTCACCAGGACTGCCCCATAGCTTTTCTTTACGAGTCAGAATAACCATATGTTTGACATCTAATAGCCGATGATTAATTAATCAATGTGTTCCAGTGGTGTCGTTAAACAAAACAAACTTCTTGTCAAATCAACATCTGATGAACTTAACGAGTTTTATAAAACCATTCCTAAATTATTCTTTTAACTTGTATAATAATTGAATATCATGCCTGGTGGTCGCATTTTATTACAGTTGGCCTGCACGTTAAACAGATCAATAAAACATACACACTTTCAGCCATGTGTTATTAAGGTAATTTTCGTCGGCAACTAATCGGATTCGGCCAAATCTTTATCTGATATAATATGATCATAGATATTATGTCAGTCATTATCGACCTCGGTTAAGCCATAAGACCTACGGCTGATAGGTTCTGGGGTCGCACCCTTGATACCGCCGTTAACCCAGAACGAGTTATAACGGTTCGATGGGAAGGTGTAAGACCACTACACAAACTTTACTATCTAAACCAACTATTAAACATTAACCCGTTGCCCTGAACGTGCAGCCCAAGCAACTGAAATGTGTCCCTAGGATAGCGTGCTTGAACCTTAATTGGATATAAGCATGCATAAATTCAGTCTTAATAAATAGAGTCACTTGTTAAGTACCATTGCGAAGAGCTTTACCAGAATATGGTGATGGCAAGCTCCAAAACAAATATTGGAACGGGGTGGGGTGTGTGTGTGTGTGGGGGGGGGGGGGGTACCTCTAACACCCTCCTCTTAGATACACGTTTGCAGCTTTTATATGTCCCTATCACCTCATAACAGGTCTCACTGATAGAGTGGATGCCCCCCACACCCACAATTTGAATGCCCACCCCCTAATATAAAATGCTGGCTACGCCAATGCCCACGTACCCCTACCTCCTACTT
Source organism: Gigantopelta aegis (assembly GCF_016097555.1). Taxonomy (NCBI): domain Eukaryota; kingdom Metazoa; phylum Mollusca; class Gastropoda; order Neomphalida; family Peltospiridae; genus Gigantopelta; species Gigantopelta aegis. Next base: position 70,454,268 of record NC_054704.1, read on the forward strand.
CACCTGTCCTGATAAATAAACAATTAAACATACAAACAATCAATCAAACACTTACCTCTCTTGGTGTATTCCACTCAACATTTGAAGAAAATATTGCAACATAACAGCACGGTAGTTAGATGTCGCTATTAGGTAGTATTTATACACATTTAAAACAAAGATACTCATAAATGTCGAACAGCGATTCTGTTCGCACATTTCTGAAATTAAACTATTTTCAGAAGAAGGGGATTTAACTCAGTCGGTTGAGCGCTCGCCTGAGGTGTTTGCGTCGCAGGATCGAAACACTGATAGGGTTTTTTCCCCTCATTCCAACCAGTGCACCACAACTGGACAAAGGCCGTGGTATGTGCTTTCCTGTCTGTGAGAAAATGCATATATAAAAGATCCCTTGCTGCATTACGAAAATGTAGCGAGTTTCCTCTGTTGACTACGAGTCAGAATTATCAATTGTTTGACATCCGATAGCCAATGATTAATTAATTAATGTGCTCTAGTGGTGTCGTTAAACAAAACAAGCGTCTTCCCTCAATATTCAAAATAATGCATTGGTCCCCATTTGAACATCCCCTCCTCAGTCGCTACCATCTTCCGACGACCATGACATAATATTAGGGAACTAGGAAGGATATATGTCCAAGCGTTACGTGCTTGAACATTTCACAGATGTAAGTGTGCCTTCCATAAGGGTGTGGGTACTTTTTGGCATGCTTCTTCTATAAATCAGAGCATTGCTCAAGCACGTCTGTCGCGGGCACGACCTCCGACTTCGCCAGAGAGTTCTGTCCAACGACAGGTCCAGAAGGCTGGTTTGATTTGGTTTACGGCACGGAATTACTTGCTTCTCCAAACAAGATGGCTGAAATGAGCAATCATTAAGATGTCTTAAGTGAACACGGGCGACGAAGCGCCGATGAAAGGGCGCTAATTACGCCGCTGTATCGGCTATTCGTGGAGGAAAGTGAATTTCCAGTCTTTTACCTTGCTTCAGTACCTTGTAGCTACTTAGTGTAACGGCATTCTTGGAAGCTGCGCAGGTGAGGAATTCCCATAATGCCGGAGGCGTGACGTGGATGTCGTCTGCTACTTGTTGGTATTATTTCCAACAAGCGTTTAAATGAATGTTCCTCATTTTGGTCAGTAACTAAAGCCGACTGTACTAATTATGACGATTACTGAAAAGGAGAGCATTTATGCCCCACACCCCCCGCCCTCCCCAAACAGATTCCCTACACATTCCCGTTATGTCATTGACATGAGCATGTCTATCACTGCATATACACGTATTTTGTAACCAAATGTTTTCTGGCGTTCATGACAGTATAACAAACACACCAGTGTGTGTGTGTGTTTGTAGTGATGGAATGAGAACATCAATAAATCTAATATTCCAGCCACGTCCTCACAAAGTACATAGTGAAACATCCAACACCGGAAGAACTATGTTCAAGAACTCAGACCAACATATACAGTAAGTAATTACAAACGACATATCTACAGAGGAAGCCATGTCACGCCTTGATAGTGTAGTCATTTTGCTGGCCTTCTCAGAAGAAAAGGTGGGATGTGATTCTTGAGTGCATGCTGTCACAACTGTTTGAATTACCCACTGAGATCTGCTTTGCTCGGGTTTTGACCAATGAACCCGATATCTGGAATTGGCAAAGAAGGATGTAACACCCTGGGCAGTCTTCCTTCAGACCTGATTATGACGCATGGGAACAGGCACCACCTTGTCGGAACATCCTTCAGTCTGTCTTATCGTCGTCCTCCACTTAAGGATCGTTTGATAGATTCCCTATCGAAAGATCGCCTAGTGGCCATACATAATGCGATGAAACGCTGGATTCCAATTTGGAATTCCAAAATCATCGCCTTAAAGAAATGGTCTTATAGGCCTAAAATAATTATTCAAACTTATGTAATTTAGTAAGTATTCCTAAGCCCTGTGCTGTGTATATGCAGCTTTTGATCGCTACAATATTTAGACATTTTAAAATGATTTGCGATAAACAAAGTGGGACAAAAAGGAAACCCGTCTTAATCTGAAATGGCCCTTATAAGTGAATGGCTGAACTTGAGAGTTTCCGAGTTCTAACGTCTGCCACTCTAAACACGGATGTTTTTTACGGATTGAGTCCCTCTATCAAAAAGTTGTTTTGACGAAAACATCATTGTGGTACTTACAGATGTTTCATGACGAGGAAGCGACTGACAACAGTGATGCTGTGAACACTTCCTGATTCCTCTGAACTCGTACAGTACACTCCTAGGGTACACGGGGCGGGACGTAGCCCAGTGGTACAGCGCTCGCTCGATGCGCGGTCGGTGTGGGATCGATCCCCGCCAGCGGGCCCATTGGGCTATTTCTCGTTCCAGCCAGTGCACCACGACTGGTATATCAAAGGCCGTGGTAGGTACTACCCTGTCTGTGGGATGGTGTATATAAAAGATCCCTTGCTGCTAATCGAAAAGAGTAGCCCATGAAGTGGAGACATCGGGTTTCCTCTCAATATCTGTGTGGTCCTTAACCATATGTCTGACGCCATATAACCGTAAATAAAATGTGTTGAGTGCGTCGTTAAATAAAACATTACTTTCTTTTCCTTGGGTACACGTTACCCGCTCACTGCTCACTAGCTACATACATACATCACTCATTAACTAGAATTGTTATGATTGTAAACGAAGTGACAAAACCCTGTGGAGTTGTACAGGAAACGCACACAGGCACACACGTTCACAGACACCTGTGGATATATACCTTAAATAAACTTACACAACGAGTTCGTGATACACACAATTACGAGAAGAAAAAAACAGCCCCCCATACACACATATACACACGACAGTGACGATACCTACGTAAATAGCAACAAGTAAGTGCATATAACAATTGTTCTATATACTGTCAAAGTTATTGAGAACAAAGTCTTATGTATTGCTCAACGTCTTAGAACACTTTCTAAATTGTTTAGGAAAAAAACACAATAATTTTACGTTTTACCTAAATTCTTGGAACAATTGTTCTAAATACTGTCAAAGTATTTTAGAACAAAACTACGCGTTCTTAAAACAATTGTTCTATACAATTGTCTATCCAAATGGTTATAATAAAACAAACGCCGCTACTTCGTAAATGATCTATGAAAGTAGCTCCCATTTCTTGCCGCCCATTGGGCTATTTCTCGTTCCAGCCAGTGCACCACGACTGATATAGCAAAGGCCGTGGTATGTGCTATTCTATCTGTGGAATAGTGCATATAAAAGAACCCTTGCTGCTAATCTAAAAGAGTAGTCCATGGAGTAGCGACAGCGGGTTTCCTATCTCAATATCTGTGTGGTCCTTAACCATATGTCTAACGCCATATAACCGTAAATAAAATGTGTTGAGTGCGTCGTTAAATAAAACATTTCATTCTTTCCCATTTCCTGTCTTTCCAAGCAGTTATGATAAAACAAACGCCCTTACTTCGTAGTAGTTGATTAGCCCGAGTACTGTGACTGTAGAGGGCTAGACGGACATTTGGACAGATATTCAGGGCTGAATATCTGTTCAAATGTCCATCTAGCCCTCTACAGTCAGAGTACTCGGGCAAGTAGTCGATACCAAATGATACCAAATGACCTATGAAAGTAGCTCCCATTTCTTGCACACCGAAGTGTATAGTGCATAACAGAGATGACTACGTGAGGGATGTGACAAGATCAAGTGCTGTAAACTGGAGATGATTGTATTATATTCTCGTGTGTTGATTTGTCAAAGTCTCTCTCTCTCTCTCTAGCTCACTTTTTCTCTCTCTCTAGCTCACTTTCTCTCTCTCTCTCTCTCTCTCTCTCTCTCTCTCTCTCTCTCTCTCTCTCTCTCTCTCTCTCTCTCTCTCTCTCTCTCTCTCTCTCTCTCTCTCTCTCTCTCTCTCTCTCTCTCTCTCTCTCTCTGTCCCTCTCTGTTTCGTCATCGCCTCACTGCGAAGACACAAGCAGCTGTGTCTTGTAGCTCGTCGCTTGCAGTTAGTTCATAGTATCGAACAGAAACGCAGTGGAACCTTCAGTCTCTATTCTTTTCGAGTCGAGCGCCATTAAGAAATCAAACACCAGTTGCATCGATGATTTGTGCTTAATAACATGGCGGACGTTGTGACGTTTCGCTGCCGCTTGTTTACCAACACGTCGTCGTCGGCTGCTGCTGCTGATACAGTGTGTCCGGAATTTCGTATTGTGATACGTCTTTGCACAATGTCGTCATTGTGAACTGTTGTTGTTCCGGCGACAGCGCGAAGGCAGCATCTTTCGTTCTTTCGTTCTTTTTTATTTTAGCATCGGCAGCGCTGACAGGTTCACAAGTGCTCGTCGTCTGCTCAATATTGACACGATCACGTGACACGGATGTTTACAGCGGGGCACGTGGAGCGCGCGAAACGCTTTGCTCTCTCTCTCTGATCGGTGGCCACCACCGCCACTACTACTTCTGCTGGCTTTGGATTTTCGCTCAAACTGTTTAGAGGCTGTTGGGTCGGGGAAGTATTAAAAGCGCCGAGCCGGGCCAACTCTGTTGTTCTGTGTACCACACGCCGCGCTCTGTCTCTCACGCACACATACACACACACACACACAATCACAAAAGGATTACTATAACGATACTGTTCAGTTATGGATGAAGGATACGAGAACCAGAATGAAGTGAATATCAACGCGCCCATAGTTGTCGATGAAACTGAAAGTGTTAACTTTGACCAGAAACTCGAGGACCATACTGCTGAAAAACCACGGACGCCCAACGAAGAAGACGAAGAAGGTTTGTGTTATGAAGTTTTGTTGTGGGGTTTTTTCTTCACTTCTAAACGGCGCATCTTGTTGCTATGTATTATTAGAGTGGCTATTTTTACCTGGTTGTCTCACCTGTAGGTGTTTTACTGCGATACATTACTATTTAGTGTTCTGGTAACGAACCCAGTAAGCCTAATAATTCGGTGCACACCAATATTCACGGTTCAAGACACTACAAAAAAGAGGAATAATTTAGAGACCCAGGTGGGGGGGGGGGGGGGGGGGGGTAATTTGATTGAGTAAGAATCTTAGATACTAAAGTTAAAGTGTGTTTTGTTTAACGACACCACTACAGCAAGTTGATTTATTAATCTTCGGCTATTGGATTTCAAACATTTGATAATTTTTGACATATTCTTGGAGAAAATTACTTTGATTGAGTAAGAAAAGAATCTTAGATAATAAAGTTAAAGTGTGTTTTGTTTAACGACACCACTAGATCACATTGATTTATTAAACATCGGCTATTGGATTTCAAACATTTGATAATTTTTGACATGTATTCTTAGATCGGAAACCTGCTACATTTTCTCATGAGTAGCAAGAGATTTTTTATATGCGCCATCCCACAGACATGATTACACATACCATGGTCGTGGTGCACTGGCTGGACGTGGAACGATAGATAATAACTTACTTGTTGCCATTTTTAGTTTTGTTTTCTTTTTGTTTTATATCAGTGCAATTGCAACCCTGCGCAGATCCACCTATCAGTAAGTAATCAGTCTTCTTCTTCTCCTACTTTTCTCCTTTTTTTTTTCTCCTTCCTGGGTGATACCGGTCAAGCCCATAATACCACCTCTAACATCTTTTTTGTATCATTCTGCCCGGTGCTTGTTTCTAATCCAGCCAAGTTCCTTGGTTTATTTCGATCTCTCCTACAGTACCTTTCTTTTAAATTACATGTGATATGATTACATGTGTAGAAACGTATTTTTAGATTTCTAACTTCTGATTGTCATGCAACGTCGCTGTTATTGGCATGTCTATCTCGTTATATGTATTGCACCGTAACGACTTCTTCATATATTATTGCGTGTTTCAACGTTCAGTTTTAGTAATGTACTTAGTCAGCAACATACATACTCTATTTATGACAAATATAATTTAACTGACCTAATGCACCGTTCTCCGCGAGCAGTGTGGCCAAACTGTAAGTGATTATCGCTGTGGGTCCTGCTATCAAATTCTTTAAACCGAACTTAATTGGTGTCGTAGTTAAATCATTGGACACAAGGCTGGTATGTACTAGGTTCGCAGCTGGGTATCAGCTCCAACCCAAAGCGAGTTTTAACGACTCACTGGATTAGGCGAGGTGTACTACACCCTCTTCTCTCTCGCTAACCACTAACAACAACTAACCCACTGTCCTAGACAGATAGCTGAGGTGCGTGCGTGTGCGTGTGTGTGTTTGTATGTGTGTGTGTGTGTGTGTGTGTGTGTGTGTGTGTTTAGGACAGCATGCTTGAACCTTAATTGGATATAAGCACGAAACTAAGTTGAAATGAAATGAACTTAATTATTGGCCCACTATTCTCATATGGCAGACTGTTTGAGAATAACATTGCAGACGTCTGTCCGGTGAAGTTTCAACGTGTGGTACAAACATTGGACGGCGAGTTCAGATTTGTTTTGAGGATTCCTTCATGTTAGGAATCGTCCCAATCTTGCCCAGTGTAAACGCCATCAGCTTGCTGGTCAAGCAAGCACGTGATGGCGATCTTCTTGACCGGCAGCAGGACCGCGATTCCATCCGGGCATATCGCCGATTCTAGTTACACCGAACAAATTTACTCCAGACCAATCGAAACTTGGAAGATGCCAAACGAAGATAGATTGGAACCTTGCGGAATAAATTAGCCCTTGCCCCTGGGGAGTTGTGTCGATAAGGCTACAAGCTGTTTTCGTTCGTTTGTTGGCGGTTCCCCCATGCGGATGACTGCTCTTGTTCTGGTTTTGACTTCCAAACAGATGAGTGTTTAATACACGCTAGAACTATGTCGTGTGTTTTAAAGACATGTTTATGGTTATGGCTTAGTTATGTGGTTTTGTTATGTTTTAACATTTATGTCCGTGAAAAGCTGTTGTAGATGCAGAGTTCAGGTATATATATATATATATATATATATATATATATATATATATATATATATATATATATATATATATATATATATATATATATATATATATATATATAAAGCTAAACACTTCATCATCCATGCCTTGTGGTTTTGTTATGTTTAAATATGTCCATGAAAAGTTGTCTTAGATGCTCTTCTGTTTTTGTTTGGGTTTTTTAAAAGCAAAACACTTCACTATCAATGCCCTGTGTGGCTTTGAAAAATGCTCTCGTTTCAGATTGATTTTAAGTTAGCTTATTTATTTTTTTGCTGTACCTAGCCCGAGTACTCTGACAGTAAGAGAGCCAGACGGACATTTGGACAGTAAGTTAGTGTTGATAACTGTCCATTTGTCAGTCTAGCTCTCTTACCGTCAGAGTACTCGGACTATGCTGTACCAAGAATGAAAATAACGTAAGCGGTAATCCAAATGTTAAGTTTATACTTAACATTTGGGCCCACTGGGCTATTTCCCATTCCAATCAGTGCACTACAACTGGTATATCCCTTGCTACTAAATCAATGTGCTCTAATGGCGTCGTTAAACAAAACAAATTTTAATTTTTAGAGTCCAAGTATTTAAAATCATATCAGTCTTAATTATAACGACAATCATGCAATCCTGAAGTTAACTGACCCAAAAAAAAGGCAAACATTTATTATGAAACACACAGAGGGAACGAATGGAAATTAATATCATTCGGAATGGTTCCGATCCGTCTGTTGGTAAAATCGGTTGAAATGTTACAGATGGTGGACCTTAAAATGGATTTTAAAAAAAGAGAGTTTCTTGTGTTTAACGACACAACTAGAGCACATTGACTTATGGTCATTTTGACATAGTCATAAAGAGGAAACCCGCTACATTTTTCCATTAATAGCAAAGGATCTTTTATATGCACCATCTCATAAACAGGATAGCACATATCACGGCCTTTGATATACCTGGTGCACTGGCTGGAACGAGAAATAGCCCAGTTGACCCACTGACGGGGATTGATCCTAGACCGACCGCGCATCAGGCGAGCGCTTTAACATTGGGCTACGTCCCTTCCCCTTTTTTTATTATGAAACACACAGAGGGAACAAATGGAAATTAATATCATTTGGAATGGTTCCGATCCGTCTGTTGGTAGATTCGGTGAAATGTTGCTAATGGTGGACCGTAAAATGGATCAATTAGGCAAATGCAAGAGGACAATCCATAACGCATGTTCGGACACGTTAGCATTTCGAGTTAAACCAGCACTGGTCTTCTGGGACCGCGAGTGACTCGATGACCGTTTAAAACAATTTCTAGTCATAAACATTATATGTATTAGTTTCCAGTAACAACCCGACTGGAATATGGAACTGATAACAGCTTAAAACAATGTCTAGTCATAAACATTATATGTATTAGTTTCCAGTAACACCCCGACTGGAATATGGAACTGATAACAGCTTAAAACAATGTCTAGTCATAAATATTATGTGTATTAGTTTTCAGTAACAACCCGACTGGAATATGGAACTGATAACAGCTTAAAACAATGTCTAGTCATAAACATTATGTGTATTAGTTTTCAGTAACAACCCGACTGGAATATGGAACTGATAACCGTTTAAAACAATTTCTAAATATTATGTACAGTAGATCCCAATAACAGCTCAACTGGAATTTGGAATTTGGTGACCGTTTAGAGCAGCTTGTGGTCATGATCATTATGTACAGTAACTCGCGGTAACACCTCGACTGGAATATAGAATCGAAACAGTTTTTGGTCATAAACATTATGTACAGTAAATTACAGTAACGACTTAACTGGAGTATGGGACTAAAACAATTTTTGGTCAATAAACATTAGATAAAGATAAAAGATAAAACTTTATTGCATTTTGACATTCTACATACAGAACTGGATGCAAAACATATGCACAAACAAGACACAAACAAACATCATACTATTCTAATGACTACATTAGGACTAATTATGGACAATACATATATAATCATGAACAAACTTGCATACCGCACCAGCACAGGCTGGATTTTGGTTTTGCATAATAAATAAAACAAATTCTTGCATACTCATACTTGTAAATAGGTAATTGTGGAAAGTTAGATATGCATATAATATGACACGTTGAATATTATATTTCTTACATATTGTGATATGATGGTATTCATCTTCAATTACATTGCAGTGGTCACATAAACGTTCTTCCACTGGGGTGAAGGGTTTTGTATGGCGTCCAGTCTCTATTTTCAATTTGTGGTCACTGAGACGTAATTTAGTAAAAGCTTTACGGTGTTCTGGATCTATACAGTGTAATAAATATGGCTCTAGTTGAATATTGTGTTTATATAATTTGTATGTTCGCATCTTATTACTGGATTATGTACTATAACTCGCAGCAACAACTCAACTGGAATATGAAACAAAAACAGTTTTGGTTATAACCATTATGTATCGTATCTCACACTAACAACTCAACTGGAATAAGGGACCCAAACAATTTTGGTCATCAACATTGTGTACAATATCTCACAACAACTCAATTGGAATATGAAATCAAAAACAATTCTTATTTATGAACATTATGTACAGTAACTCGCAGCAAGAACTCAACCAGAATATAGAACCAAAATCACTGTTTGGTCATTAACATTATGTATGGGAACTTTCAGTATCAACTCAAACGGAATATGAAACAAAAACAGTTTTGGTCATAAAGATTATGTACAGAATCTCACAGGAACAATTCAATTGGAATATGGAACCAAAACACTGTTTGGCCATAAACATTATGTATAGGAACTTACAGTTTCAACTCAACTGGAATATGAAACAAAAACACTTTTGGTTATAAATAGTATGCATCGTATCTCACATTAACAACTAAACTGGTATATTGAACCAAAACACTTTTGGTCATAAATATTATGTACAAAATCTCACAGGAACAATTCAACTGGAATATGGAACCAAAACAAGTTTTGTCATAAACATTATGTACAGAATCTCACAGGAACAATTCAACTGGAATATGGAACCAAAACAAGTTTTGGTCATAAACACTATGTGCAATAACTCACAACTCAACTGGACTATGAAACAAACAAAAAACAGTTTTGGTTAAAACCATTATGTATCTCACATTAACAACCCAACTGGAATAGTGAACCAAAACAGTTTTGATCATAAATATTACGTACAGTAGCTCACAGTAACCACTCGACTCTAATATGGAACTTGATGACCGTTTAGAACAATTTGCGGTTATAGATATTACGTACAGTAGCTCACAGTAACCACTCGACTGGAATATGGAACTTGATGACTGTTTAGAACAATTTGCGGTTATAGATATTACGTACAGCAGATCGCAGTACCAACTCGACTGGAATATGGGCCGCGTTATGAGGCTAATACTCCCTGGTGTATGGCGTCTTCCAATTTACGAGGAGAGATTACTCTAATACTATTTAGATTAGTGTCACATGGAATTAACCTTTTCTGTCAGAATAGTGTCCTTTGTGTATCGATCGATCCACATTACTTCATCCATTCGTCACTAGTTCAGTGCAGGTTTTTTTAAAAACTGTCAGTGTAATAATGAATTCTGTACATCTTCAGCTTCATCGAGAAGTTTATAATATGGTTTCTGCAAGGAAATGTGGCTTTTGTTTTTTGTTTATCAGGTGAATCTAGATTGATACAATTGATTCATAGATGGCGACAATTTATATATTAAAACATTAATCATATCTTTTATAAGTGGTAATGTTTCAAACTGCGTTTATGAACTCATTTGTAGAGGGTCTACATTTTTAATGGAGGTTAAGCATTGCAACATTAACGGTCTAGACACAAATTACGCCAAGTTAAACACCCATCATGCCTTCACTCACACAGGGGCGGGATCTAGTTCAGTTGATAGAGCGCCCGCCTGAGATGCTTAAGTCGCAGGATCGAACCGCCTTCATGGACCCATTCTTTAATTGTTTTTTTCCTCGTCCGAACCCGTGTTCCACGACTAGTAAATCAAAGGCCGTGTACTATCCTGTCTGTGGGAAAATGCATATAAAAGACCTGTTGCTGCTATTGGAGACTACGCCTCAAAATTACAAAATATCTGACATCCAATAGCCGATGATTAATTCATCAATGTGCTCTAGTGGTGCCGTTTAACACCTTCATGTCCTGGTGTGTTTAAATGAGGATGTTGGGGTCTTCATTTTACGTCAACACGTCACACACATTTGTTACTCTTTTTTTTTCGGTGAAGTATATTGTGCCACATGGTCAAGATTGTGAGACAAGAAATATACTGCCCACTGCAAGACTCTCTCTCTCTCTCTCTCTCTCTCTCTCTCTCTCTCTCTCTCTCTCTCTCTCTCTCTCTCTCTCTCTCCCCCTCCCATAATAATCTATATAATTATTAAGCATGTATTTAAGCCCATAGTTTCAGTATCAGTTCTACATATATCACTTTATAAGAATCAAATGATCGTTTAACGTGTTGAAAATGTTGGGTTCCCTCACCCTATTTTTGTTTGTTTTAATTGTGTTTTTGTGATCTTTGTATAAATCCAATATAAGTCATCATATACCTTTGTTAAATTCATATAACGACAGACTACAGTAGGAAACAGAATGGTGTTAAATGGTCAAAATGGTACTCGGATGGTTTTCTGCCAGCTGTTAGTTGCTATCTTGCATCACGTATGACTGGTGGTGTTCAGACCGATATCGTGTAAGTTTATCTTTCTGTTTTTCTCATACAGGCGTGCCAGCACCGTATGAACAGTAGTTTGAGAAAAAAAGTAGGCTGTTTATATTGGGTTTCACAAACACATTTCTACGCTTTGATGAATGTCTCAACCAAATGGCCTGCTATCATCATGTCAGGACCTGGAAGCAATGGTTGAATCTCAAAATCTAGACTTGTTTAAGTCATTATTAGAATGATTAATGATACTTCTTTGGTTTCAGTAAGTCTCTGTACTGAGTTTTTATTGATGCTGTTGTCAAATTTATTACATAAGGCTATTTGTTTTGTGGGTGTTTTTTGTTTTTTTTAACCCGTTGATGCTATGTGAAAAAAACCCCATTAATTAGTAGATGATGATTTGTATTTTTAACGTCCGGGTTTTAAACGGAACCGACAACATCTGGTTTCCTTGGTGAAAAACACTAATGTCTAACTGAATGTTTAAAAAAAAAAGGAAAAAAGAAATAAAAAAGAAATACACTTGCAACAATAACAGGATGACTTCCCAAAATGGCGCTTTGTTATTTTTCGGTGGGGTATCTTCTTTTAGGGAGTGTGGAGATGGGAATGCATTTTCTTGTTCTTCTTCTTGTTCCAGTAATAGTATATTTACCAAAATTTAAAACATCCTTCCAACCAACACCTCAACCCACCACCAACCAGTCCGCCACACACTTTTGGCATTACATACTACAGGGACGGATGCAGACATTTTTTTGAGGGGGGGGGGGGGGGGGGGGGGGGGTTGGGGACTACAAGGAAAAGGGTACATGGACCAACTCGTGAAAAGGGCAACCCAATTAACTTTTTTAAAAAGGCCAGAATAAAAGAAGCACTGAATATATTTAGGGGGCGACGGTTTCCCTGGTTCCACACACACACACACACACACACACACACACACACGCGCGCGCGCGCGCGCGCGCACACCCTAGATCCGCCTCTGAACTATAACTTCGAATACGTCCATTGTGCATTCTAGTAGAAAATTACCAAGTATAATTGAAGGCAATATCTCACCGCCATACGTTACGCTGCATGAGCGACATCAAACGGAACACCGACACTAGTCTACTTGTGTGTCATTAATAGAATGGGGAAAAAAAATCCACACGCTATGAATAATATATGATGTGCAGACAAATACTAGGCGACGAAGTAGTCTTACTGGACCACGTTCAAAGCAATCGATTAGAAAACTCAGTACTTTTTCTTCTAGTAATCATTTCCTTGAATGATCATCTTTTCTTGGATTTAAATTGTATAATACCATGTCATCACATAGTAGAGATTGAATGGTGCGATATAGCTGGAAGGAGAAATAAATAAAGGAAGATATCTGATTATAGGAAATGGCGTTTAATAACTGTATTTGAAGATGAATGGCTACAAATAACATTGGTATTTGTTTTTGGTTTTGGGGGTTGTTGTTTGTTTGTTTGTTTTTTGGCGTTTGCATCTAATCGTTTGATCGAATAATAAAAACATAAAAAAACGTCTTAGTTCTTCAGTTTATATATTAAAAGCCAACGGCAAAATACTATTTTATTGGTTATATACGAAGCCTGTAGTATTACGTAATTTTACAAGTGCACAATATAGGCTTAACTGATTAACCGTAACCAGCCTCGGTGTCGTGATTAAGCCATCGGATATATGGCTGGTAGGTACAGGGTTCGCAGTCCGGTACCGGCTCCCACCCACAACGAGTTTTGACGACTCAACGAGTAGGTGTAAGACTACTACACCCTCTTCTCCCTCATAAACCACTAACAATTAACAACTAACCCACTGTCATGACAGACAGCCCAGATAGTTGAGGTATGTGCTCAGGACAGCATGCTTGAACCTTAATTGGATATAAGCATGAAAATAAGTTGAAATGAAATAATTAACCTTAAACGTAAAGTTAAAGTGTGTTTAAAGACACGACTAAAACACATTGCTTAATTGACCATTGACTATTGGATGTCAAACATTTGGTAATTCCGACAAATAATCTCAACACAGAATCATTGTTTACATAACTGATACCACGACACACCAGGGCCACTTGTTAATAATCCAAGTTTTTCAGCAAACACAATTATACAGTATTTTAGTATCATCAATTCCAGTTTTAATTTCTTTTATAAAAATATCAAATATGATATTGAACTTTTCAGGTTGTCTTTTCTCTCAGTTGTTATTTCGCCTTTGTTATTCTTCTATCTGTCTGTCTGTCTGTCTCTGTCTCTGTCTCTGTCTGTCTCTGTCTCTCTCTCTCTCTCTCTCTCTCTCTCTCTCTCTCTCTCTCTCTCTCTCTCTCTCTCTCTCTCTCTCTCTCTCTCTCATTCTCTCATATAGGAATATATTCACTCATTTTGTCCAGCCCAATATAAATATCCGATTACTTTGCACTGAATGCTAATCACAGGTTAATGGTCTGCCACCGACAATTATGTTCACATCATGCCCCGGTTGCCATGGCCACAGCTAAACTATCCAACCCATTTCCTTTCTCTGCAAGCTATTAAAATGGATAGTGTTAAAATATTGTAGTGATTAATTATATTTATTGAGAGGACCTCAAGTAGGAACATGACAGGTGTTGGTTTTTAATATGATGATGAGAAGACCGTGTACCTTGGGGTTTTCTCTCTCTCTCTCTCTCTCTCTCTCTCTCTCTCTCTCTCTCTCTCTCTCTCTCTCTCTCTCTCTCTCTCTCTCTCTCTCTCTCTCTCTCTCTCTCTCTCTCTCATGCTAATGGAGCGATATCTAGCTCAGTCAGTACGATGGTGGTGAGAGGGGCACAAGCCATTTTTTTTTTAATCTGTATATAGAGTAGGACCCCCCGATATTATATTTACGTCGTCGAGAGAGGGGACACAGGCTCCCTCCCCAGTTTCTTTGGCCCTGTGACACACTAAAGAAAGAAAGACATGTTTTATTTAACGATGTAGTCAACACATTTTATTTACGGTTATATTGCGTCAGACATATGGTTAAGGACCACACAGATTTTGAGAGGAAACCCGCTGTCGCCACTACATGGGCTACTCTTCCGATTAGCAGCAAGGGATCTTTTATTTGCGCTTCCCACAGGCAGGATAGCACAAACCATGGCCTTTGTTGAACCAGTTATGGATCACTGGTCGGTGCAAGTGGTTTACACCTACCCATTGAGCCTAGCGGAGCAGTCGCTCAGGGTTTGGAGTCGGTATCTGGATTAAAAATCCCATGCCTCGACTGGGATCCGAACCCAGTACCTACCAGCCTATAGACCGATGGCCTACCACCACGCCACCGAGGCCGGTCCTGTGACGCACTAACGTTTTCATTTTAAACAGGATAAACAGTTTGTTTTGAAAATGATTACAGTACTCTGACATTACGCTAACAAGCATAATGTTGTAAGTTTTGGCTATTGAAAAGTAATATTAAAAGGAAAACAAATTTACTGAAGTGTTTTCAATGCTGTTTAATTGTATTTTAAAAAGTTTATTGCTGTAGCTGCACCGGATATAAAATAAAAATCACGGTGCCAATATGGTTCCTTTCGGAACAGCCCTGCATTCATAACAGGATCACCCATCGTTTGGCCATCTTGCATTTCGTTGAAGAGAGACCATCTGTTCCTGTGACTAAGTTCTTCCAGTGGCTAGGGTGCACTTCTGTCTGTGTGTATATCAGGTGAAAGCGCAATCTGTTAGAGAATCTTCAACATGGATCAGTAACCCTCGTCCTCTGTAGTGTTTTTCTTATCCTTTTTTCGGTTCAGAGTCAAGCCATGTCAGCATAAATTATTTTATTAAATATTAACCGTTGCACTTGTGTTTATTTTTGTTTTAATCATATACAGGCGTGTGTATACAAATATTATTGTAACACATTTATCAAGATGCTAATTTGTTGCGCCTCTTACAAAACACCTGCCTCGGTGGTGTTAACAGCCATTTAGGGCTTATAGGTACTGGGTTCGCTTCACGGTACCGGCTTTCACACAGTGACTAAACCGACATCTCTGTCACTAAACACTAGTATCAGCTAACAACCCATTGTCTTGGAAGTGTGTGCCCAGGATAGCGTTCTTGAACCTCAAGCTAGATATATACGCGATCATGACATTCGGTAATATATTAGTTAGTTTGTGTATGTAGTTATTAATGATTGCGATAATCAGGGTTTTGTTATCAGCATGGTATTTAGCATCACTGCACGACGAGAGAGAACATTTAACAAATGTGCCATCGTAACACTTACATCTTTTATATAATATACATAATAGATGCAACCTGTGCTGTGCACGGAAAAGTGTGATGGCCTTATACTGGGCTTTCTTCCAAAAATATGACCGCCGTGTAGATATTCAGCCCTCATTAGCCGAGGCTAAATACACGGTCGCCGTGTATATAGCCACGTCTGTGTTAAACAACTAAGATGGCGGCCTCCATTACGGTTGCAGGCCTATTTATGGAATTCGACTTTGTACGCAATATTTAGCACGATGTGTTTACGGTAGTCGACTGGATCTGAACGCAAAAAGATCGTTTCGAAATGCGACAAAGAAGGCTGTACATATCAAAAGAGGAGAAGCGGTCAGAGCGGTGGGAAACTGTTAAAAAGGTCCTGCGTATTATATGGTATAGATATATTATTTGTTGCATGCATAATAGACAAAAGTGTGTGATTAACTCCAGTGAGGTGATCTATGGATGTTAGTGATCTATGGATGTTAGTGATCTATGGATGTTGGCGGTCTTAGTCAATGGATGTTAGTTGTCTATGGAGAAGAAGCGGTCAGAACAATCGGAAACCGTTGAAAAGGCCATGCGTATTATATACTCTTCAAAAAAAGTAGGGGAACCTGAAATATTAATATCAACTATTAGACTACAGACATCCTAGTAAAGAACGTTCAGGTCTGTTTATCAACACACCGAAACACATTCCATAGTTTGCACATGCATCACGCAGTTGCCCCGTACACGTGCTTGGGGTGTCATTCTCGATTTTGACAATTTCCAGGAAGGTCCATTAATCACTGTGTAACATTATTTCTGTCAATCTTTTTCATTCTGTTGATCATACAGTTGTTATTGTTTTGTTTTTAGTCATTTTTATTATTTGAATTTGCGATTTACTGCTAAAAAACCCCGTCAACTTTCAAATTTCACTTCTAACCCCAATCGTCCTTCAAGATCTTTGGTGGTCATAAAATCTATTGTAATACTGAACTACCGGTTGTAATGTTTGCCCAATTAATTCACTATTATCATATAACCATTCCCCACATCTAATATACCTTATAATTGTGGCAATTGTAAATTCTTATTAGAGTTTCCCTACTTTTTTGAAGAGTATATGTTATAGATAGATTATATATTGCATGCATTAATAGACAAACTGTGTGATTAACTCCAGTGAGGTGATCTGTGATGTTAGCGGTCTATGGATGTTAGCGGCCCGTGGACGAGAAGATATCAGAACGATCGGAAACCGTTAAAAAGGCCTTGCGCATTTTATGTTATAGATATATTATTTGTTGCATGCATAATAGACAAAAGTGTGTGATTAACTCCAGTGAGGTGATCTATGGATGTTAGTGATCTATGGATGTTAGTGATCTATGGATGTTGGCGGTCTTAGTCAATGGATGTTAGTTGTCTATGGAGAAGAAGCGGTCAGAACAATCGGAAACCGTTGAAAAGGCCATGCGTATTATATACTCTTCAAAAAAACGTAGGGGAACCTGAAATATTAATATCAACTATTAGACCACAGACATCCTAGTAAAGAACGTTCAGGTATGTTTATCAACACACCGAAACACATTCCATAGTTTGCACATGCATCACGCAGTTGCCCCGTACACGTGCTTGGGGTGTCATTCTCGATTTTGACAATTTCCAGGAAGGTCCATTAATCACTGTGTAACATTATTTCTGTCAATCTTTTTCATTCTGTTGATCATACAGTTGTTATTGTTTTGTTTTTAGTCATTTTTATTGTTTGAATTTGCGATTTACTGCTTAAAAAACCCGTCAACTTTCAAATTTCACTTCTAACCCCAATCGTCCTTCAAGATCTTTGGTGGTCATAAAACCTACTGTAATACTGAACTACCGGTTGTAATGTTTGCCCAATTAATTCACTATTATCATATATCCATTCCCCACAGCTAATATACCTTATAATTGTGGCAATTGTAAATTCTTATTAGAGTTTCCCTACTTTTTTGAAGAGTATATGTTATAGATAGATTATATATTGCATGTATTAATAGACAAAAACCGGCCTCGGTGGCGTCGTGGCAGGCCATCGGTCTACAGGCTGGTAGGTACTGGGTTCGGATCCCAGTCGAGGCATGGGATTTTTAATCGAGATACCGACTCCAAACCCTGAGTGAGTGCTCCGCAAGGCTCATTGGGTAGGTGTAAACCACTTGCACCGACCAGTGATCCATAACTGGTTCAACAAAGGCCTTGCTTTGTGCTATCCTGCCTGTGGGAAGCGCAAATAAAAGATCCCTTGCTGCCTGTCGTAAAAAGAGTAGCCTATGTGGCGACAGCGGGTTTCCTCTAAAAACAGTGTCAGAATGACCATATGTTTGACGTCCAATAGCCGATGATAAGATAAAAAATCAATGTGCTCTAGCGGCGTCGTTAAATAAAACAAACTTTATTTTAATAGACAAACTGTGTGATTAACTCCAGTGAGGTGATCTTTGATGTTAGCGGTCTATGGATGTTAGCGGCCCGTGGACGAGAAGATATCAGAACGATCGGAAACCGTTAAAAAGGCCTTGCGCATTTTATGTTATAGATAGATTATTTGTTGCATGCATAATAGACAAAGTGTGTGATTAACTCCAGTGAAGTGATCTATAGGTGTTATTAAAGTCACCGACACCGGAACAGCCCGACAAGACGAATCATCGCTGATTATTCTTCCACTGTAGTGGTAGCAGTCGGTAGCAGTCGGTAGCTCTGTCTTTGAACAGGGCTCGAGTATCGTATTGGCCCCTCGTCTGGGCCGGGCAGTAATTGACGAGTAGCAGTGATGATGGACGTCTCGGGTTATTCTAATTACGTCGTCTCGAGGGCCATTCCGCTGTAAGCTGTTTGCTTCTATTTCTGAACCAGGAATTTCCTAGTCTCTGTTCTGGTCAGGACCTGCTGTATATATTCGCAGTCTCCCCTTTTTTTTCTACAGAGCTCGTTGATGAAATCTGTAAACTAATTTAGTTCAGCAGCATTGTCCCCAAGGCTCATATCAGTTAATTTCAGCCTTGTAATATCGGTCGCCTATGGTTGTATGTCTATTTTTATCCAGTATTCCCATGGGTCGCAGAGATTAGGGAGTCGAAAGCCCCCACCTCAACCCCACTAATTGTCTAAACCTTAAAGCCACTGATTGTAGTTTCTGGGATGCGTACCTTTTTGTTGGTGTTGCTGTTTCTAAGTATTTTTGAGCGGGGGAAAGAAACAAAGTTGATTTGCCAATATTGATAATTTAAGGCAGTTTTAAGTAGCCTAATTTGTAAGTTAACGGTAAAAAAGGGCTGTAATCGTAGAAACTATTTTCCACTTCCCGATAACTTGAGTCGGCGATTTTAACTCATTGTTTGCTGTACTTGTTACCCTGCACCACTGTCTTCCTCCCTGTATGTCTGTATGTCTGTCTGTCTGTCTGTCTGTCTGTCTCTCTCTCTCTCTCTCTCTCTCTCTCTCTCTCTCTCTCTCTCTCTCTCTCTCTCTCTTTCACTGTGTGTCTCTCTGTGTCTATGTATCTGTCTCTCTCTGTCTCTGTCTCTCTCTGTCTCTCTCTCTCTCTCTCTCTCTCTCTCTCTCTCTCTCTCTCTCTCTCTCTCTCTCACTGTGTGTCTCTCTGTGTGTCTCTGTATCTGTCTCTCTCTGTCTCTCTGTCTGTCTCTCTCTCTCTCTCTCTCTCTCTCTCTCTCTCTCTCTCTCTCTCTCTCTCTCTCTCTCTTCGTCTCTCTCTTCGTCTCTGTCCTGGGTAGAAGGTGAGTTACGGGCATGGAATCACCGGCTTCGGTATATATATATATATATATATATATATATATATATATATATATATATATATATATATAATATACACACACACACACACACACATGTATATATATATCAGACTATTCCAAATGAAACAACTTTTTTAGCGAGTTTACATTATTCTTTTTTTCCCCCATTTTAAAGGTCTCGCTATTATCATGTCTGGACTTGTGTCATTTACCAGGCATTAATAACATTAGCCGTGTTTTATAGACCAAGTGTTCTCGACTTCATGCAGTGGGTCGATGTACATGTCATCAGACTGAAAATGAAAACACTATTATAATATTTTGAGTCGCCTAGAGAACACCAGGGCTATATTTTGAGAAACGGCGGGTGCCCTGCCTGCAATGGGTTGGTTCCAGCTAATGGTATTGAATAATAATCGTGTATCTGGTATTATTGTTTATATTAACAGCAGACCTGCTAAACGTTTCTAAAACGTGGCCGATCAGACCATCGCATACAGTTATGTAAAGTTCTTTCTAAACACCAGTGGTTCCAGATGTGACCTTGCAACGTTGCGGGTGGGCCAGTCCTCAAATCGCTTATTTTGTATGGCAGTATTAGTAATACAACTACAACCCTTCCCCCAACCAACCCCACCCAGACATTTGTTTTTAAATGTATAATAGTTCCTATATATCCTGTGTGATTATCATATTTGTGAACACAGTTATCTGTGAGTCCATGCCATCCGATTTTCGCGACGCCCAAATATCTCTTGAACTTTGTCTTGTGCAAAAACCTTTTTTTAAAATGATTTTACGTTTTAATGTGAAGCCAGTTTAGGAAGTGTCAGGCTCCCTCCACTCGATTCAGAAAAGAAGCCTCGTATACTGGAGAGTGACTACCACAGACAAAACGTCTGACATTGATCCATGAGTACATGCCCTCGGGACATTTTCAAAACAAATTTTGGACTCTTTCTTATGCAGAGATACGAGCTTAAATTAAATTTTGATTTCATTTGGCGTAGTTCTAATAAGTTTTACATGCGAGGAAAAAGCATGCAGCGTTTATTAGCTTGGTCTTGCAAATGATAATGACCTTTAGAAAATCTAGACCACTGCTTTTAAAACGCCAACTTCTAGACTCAAGATGTTATTTGCGTGGGATATACTTTTGTTAAAGCATCAAGTCTTAACGTTTAAGGGTTTATAAGCCGGGGTCTTGTCTATTTTCAGTGAAAATGTCAGAAGTTGCAGACATTCCGAACACCTGGTTCGCTAATAATAAAATACAAAAACCATAACAGAAACGTTTGTTTGCTCCAAATGAGCCAACCCATCTTGAGGGCTCAATGTAGCTTGTTATCTAAATTAGGTTATGTGTCTTTAATATGCGCTACTGGCAAGATTTCGTCTTCAGTGTATATTATTCTACATCTTGATATTTCCTTCACAAAAGTGCCTGCAGCACATTCGACGTATTAAATATATCATCTAATCATCTATGTCATCGTGTCCTGTATGTCAGTATATAGGATACCATGGATTACACAGGTAATACTTAAAATATCAAGTGTCCTGTTGTTATTGTTTTTTGTTTTTATACCTATTTATTCAATGACAATTATTATTATATAATTATTAGTGTTCACGTTCTCAAACTGACTTTAGTTTGGTCAGCACGTCCTTTTTTAATTAACATATTTATTACACACATTCAGGAAATTATATTCGAATTGATTACTAGTACTTATTGTTAATTTAGGTTGTTGCAAAGTAACATTTTAGATAATATCTTTAGTTGTTATTTGTAGCCTTTTGACAATCGTTATCCTAACAAGTGACCATCTAGATTTCAAGAAATATAAGGTGGGTTCGGGGCTGGGAAATGTTTATGAGCACCTGTCAGTCTACTGTACCTAGATGATATATCTATGTTCCATCTTGTGTAGAGATATCGTCCCCAGCGACATGCTAGACTATAAACCTAACTCGATATCTAGTTCTAGCCGGCTGGTGCCATGCCCATAACATCGTTATCTAGCCCAAATGTGCAGAAGTCGATTCATCTGGCCGAGAACTAGTTCACCTGGAGGTCACAGTACGGAATGAATTGCCTGACCAGTAGCCGTCTGACTGACCACTGGTCAGCAAGATATATGACTTTGAAGCAGTATCGAATGTCCTCGGTAATTCCCTACTAACAACAATTTTCGCTTCTGACCGTGCCCATGCTGATCCCGGTGCCAGAGAACAAAAACAGCGACTGATCCTCACTGAGTACACATTTACCGAGGAATTATTGACTAACAGCTGTAAAGCCTGGCTCTCATACACTATGTAAAGTACCACACCACCATTTGCTGTGTTCCTGCCATTAGTCCGGTTTAGGTTGCATAGTACCAAAGAAGAGAGTTCCGTGTCAAAGTTCGAGGTTCAACTATTCACGGAGTAAAAGCAGCTATGGGTGTGATTGGTAGTAATATGTGACATTGATTATTTGTGCAAATACTATTATCCATTGACAATAAATAAATACACTTTTATTTGTTATACAGTTGTTACGCAGTATATACTAGAGATTGAAACTAATGCAGGGTACCCCCAAAATAGGAACTGCAATTTTCAGCAAAAATGACGGATGCTATTAAAAATATTAATTAAATCTCTTAAATGTTATGTGACACCCCCCCCCCCCCCCCCCCCCCCCCCCCCCCCCATTTTCTTGTAGGTAGATTAGATGTGAGGTGCCACACTTTTTATTGCTGTACTTCCTGGGTGTGTTGATACGCTGCTCATATCAGTTTTATTAGTAAACGTTAACATTATCGGCAATAGAAACTGATTTGGTCTATTAGAACCTTTAGGAAATAGGTCCTCATATATATATTTTCTTCAATACAAAGTTCTGATATGCCTTTTCAAATCTTTCTTTGATGATTTCAAGTGGACTGACCTTTGTAGTATTTAAATACCTCGTTGATTTGAAGTTACTTGTAATATTTATTTAATTTGTTTGCTTTTTTTTCTGGGAGCGCGATTTAGCACAGTCGGTTGAGTTCTCGCTTGAGATGCTTGCGTCACAGGATCGAATCACCTCGGTGGATCCATTCAGCTGACTGGGTTTTTTTTTATCGTTCCAATTAGTGCACCACAACTGGACAAAGGCCGTGGTGTGTGTTTTCCTGTCTGTGGGAAAGTGCATATCAAAGATCCCTTGCTAAATTAGAAGAAACAAAAATGTAGCGGGTTTCCTCTGATAACTACGAGTCAGAATTACCAAATGTTTGACATCCAATAGCCGATGTGCTCCAGTGGTGTTGTTAAATAATAATAAAAAAAAAACTTTTGTTTATTCTTCTGATGATGTTAGTCTTTACACTGACGAAACATCGAATATTTTTAATATTTTAATATAAATTTAATGTTAAAGTGGTTTCAATATTTAGTTTTAACTGACTTGCATAACAGCGACATGAGGCGGTGCTCTGGCATGAGGGTGGCGAACTAAAAATGTTAGTGGTTGACCTATATTTTTGGCACGGTAATTGTCAAGGGAGAGTACTCTCTAAAACTAATAGTCACATGACCCTCTCGCTGTTGTATTTTTCACAGAATATATTCTGACATAGAAATTGAATTGAAATGCTTGGAATAATTTATTGTGGTGTGAAACCTTAACAAGTCGGCGACTGACTCGTAGAAAACACTAGCTTTATGAGAACACCTTTGCAGACGGTCTTCGACGGTCGACTACAGATTGGGAAGGTTGAAACGTGTTCGACTTTGCGGATCTGCCGCAGTGTGACTTCTAATACCCGGTAGCATAAGCACTTTCCGGAAATTTTGAAAATTCATTTCTGAAATTACAAGCAAATTCAGTAAAACCATAGACAATCATCTTCTCCAGTATCACTAAATACCAATTACAATATGTAAGTAATTTTGGTCGTCTTTACACCATGTTTCTTCATTTAAAATAGTGTGTATAGTTATTTTGAATCATGTATGTATATATTTTACGAAGAACTCCTGTCGTCATCTTATCATTGTAAATACCCATTGTACAATAATTGCTCATATGCCTCTTGTTTGACGGCCTGAGTGTACCGAAATAAACTTTCAAAGCCTCAAGAGTTTTAGTTTTAAGTCATTCTGCGTCGGTCTGCGACTCTTGGCGACTTTATAGAAACCAGACTTAATTGCGCTGTTAACGAGATTGGGTTCTCACTTTCACACCACGGTAAAACAAACACTATGGTGCTGTGGTACATTAGCTCGTCGGACCATATAAATTAGTATCTGTTTTCTTTTCAACTAATGTCAGCCTTTGATGACTCGACTACATGGTAACATGCGATGCTATGTAAGTCTGATCCATTATAGTAACGTATTGTGACATATTACCGCACTAAACCAATATGTTCAGTTTGGTAGTTATGTAATTATGTGTGGATAGGTATTTAACTTAGACCAATGGCCTGTTTGCTAATCCACATCTTATGGAAATATACATGCTTAGCTGACTAAATATAATGTGATGTCATGCCACGTTAGGCGTAAAATAAACTGTTTGACGTAACCCATGGTAATATGTCGAAACTACAAACGTTTGATTGCGCAAAGCCACACTCTCATTCTGTCTTCCTTTTCTTTATCCCTTACTCTCTCTCTCTCTCTCTCTCTCTCTCTCTCTCTCTCTCTCTCTCTCTCTCTTTCTCTCTCTCTCATTTTACTCTCGCGCTCCCCCCTCTCTCTCTCTCTCTCTCTCATTTTTTCTCTCGCGCTCTCCCCCCCTCTCTCTCTCTCTCTCTCTCTCTCTCTCTCTCTCTCTCTCTCTCTCTCTCTCTCTCTCTCTCTCTCTCTCAATACTTTCTTTCTCATTCTCTAATTCGAATTCCAGTACATGGTGAAATAGTTTCAGGTCGGCTCGGAGCCTCCTTTTGCTCGAATATCTTCATCACTTTTGCCTGAATTCGAAGATTTGTTCCAGCACTGGTGGGGGAGGGGGTGTCCCCTGTGAACATCCCCCGTCCCATCCCGTCTCGTAGCTTATGTCCGTTTCTTCCTTTTTCCTTTCTGTTTGCAACTTCTCACATGTGCCTTTTTTTTCAACGAGAAACTGTTGGTTAGAAAATGGAATCGAGTTTTAATAATATGCTGTTGAGGCACGCGTTCCCTCGAGAAATGATCGCCCGTTTGTTAGATTCTCATTTTACACGAATAATGCTAATGTGTGAATTAGGGTTTGTTCCGGTTCGTTTTCTCCACGTTCGTGAATAATTGATTAACGGAAATCATCTCCATTCAAATGAAGCTGTGGGACGTGAGAGGGGTTTTCTTACCCGAACCGCTGGTTAGTGGTGTTGACAAAACCACAGGCTGACTGGCTTTGGTGGTGTAGTGGTTAAGACATCGGGTATAAGGTTGGTAGGTACTGTGTTCGCACCCCGGTACCGGCTCCCACCAAGAGTAAGTTTAACGACGCAGTGGATAGGTGTCAGTCCATTACATTTCTTTGACTGACCACTAACAACTAACCACTAACCCACTGTTCTGAACACATAGCACAAATAACTGAGGTGTGTGTGTGTGTGTGTGTGTGTGTGTGTGTGTGTGTGTGTGTGTGTGTGTGTGTGTGTTTGTTTGTGTGTGTGTGTGTGTGTGTGTGCCCAGGACAGCGTGTTTGATAATTTATTGGATGTAAGCACGAAAATACGTACAAACGAACTAACTACAGGATGCGACCTAGGCTTGGGTCACGGAATCGTACCCCTCCTCGGTAGACCCATTCTTTGATTGAGGTTGTACCCCCTCTCAACCAGTGGTCCACGACTGGTATATCAACGGGCATGGTATGTGTTGTCCTACCTGTGGGAAATTGCATGTAAAAGATCCCTTGCTGCTAATGGAACAATGTTGCGGATTTCCTATAAAAACTAATGTCAGAAGTGCCAAATGTTTGAAATCCAATAGCCGATGATGAATTAATTAATCGTTAAACAAAACAAACTTTAAACTCAATGAGTATACAATGTCAGTGACATGACTGATCTGAGATTTTACAAAGGACTGGGAGTGGGAAGGGGGTTGTAGAATTCCATGATCGTACTTCAAATGGTTGCTAATTGGAGTGAAATTTTAAAAGAAAGAAAGTGTGCTCCTCTCCTCTCTCTCTCCCCCCCCCCCCCTTCCCCAAGACTCCGCGCCTGTTTATTTTGTATCAATCGTACAAACACATTCGTGCTGTATTCAAGTGAGACTTCAAGTGTATCGAAACTCGTTTATGACCTCGTGTGCTGTTTTACAGATTACGTACAGTAATGACTAATGCCTTCTTGTCCCTGTAAAAACTACCAATACGCTTGGAGCACCGCAACACCCAGGTTCATCGATTTCTAGCAGTGCTTAAAATTCTTCTTTAGACCCTCACATGTAATGCGAGTTCTATTGCGAGAAACCTGCGTGTATATAGTGCTAGCCGAGAGGTGGATTTGTAGCTGAATGCTGGTGTACGGACTTGTTAATGATGATACGAGAGCGCGCAGACTTCCCGCTGATTTCAAGTTACAATTTCCTGTTTTCTGTAGTATGACACACATCATGTAGTATCTTGATAATGGTGGCATATTTTGCAATGTAATATCTGCTGGAACGCACGCGCGGGCGCTAGTACGCGGAGAAAATAAAGCAAATATCAAACCCTATCCTGTGTTTATCACTGGAAAACGTTCATGGTCGTGGACCCCGGCTCCATGCTTGTAAATCGTTGAACTTTTGAGTCGAGCTTTCAGTAAAGTATCGCTCTATATACAGATGGCGTGTAGTCAATGTACGAAGACTAAATTCTAACTGGCCTTTTAAGTTGTATAAGCACGCACCTAGGACTATTTCCTGACAATTTGTCTACAGTGTAACTTGAATTTTTTGACAGTAAATTATATTCTTCTTTTTCTTCTTCTTTTCTTGTTCTTTTTCTTTTCTTCTTCTTCTTCTTCTTCTTCTTCTTCTTCTTCTTCTTCGTCTTCGTCTTCGTCTTCTTCTACAGCATTAAAATGCATTACTATTGATTTGACATTTACAGTTAATTGTAGTGTTTGTATGAATAATTATGTGCGTTCGTGCATGCGTGCTTATGTATATGCCTGTGTGTTGTAATCAAATTTTTAATAAATATTTTAATATTGACTTGTTACTGTTTTCTGATTATCAGGTATTAAAATTCTGGCCATCTCACTAACTGACGACCAGAGGCCTAATACACAGAACTCCCGTAAGCTCTCTTAAACATCATCATCGCAGCGCCCTTGCATGTCTTTTTTATTGCATATGATGTAGCTCCACTGGTTAATTACTATTACCTGTGGATCTAAAAGCATCCCGTTGAAGTTCATGTCCAGTTGACCTTTCATTCAGCCAATCAAAACCTTACTTGCAAAATCATGCCAGTGATTTGATTTTTTTTTTTAAACATTCGGGATTATGCCGAGGGTATACGAAATGATTCGGATGAATTACGAAGTATGCCGGAAGCTAATTTCAATATAAAACCTTTAAGGATATGGGCACGTTAATAGAGTTCCCAATTCCCAAATTGTTATTTATACATGCATACACACGCACACACAAAAGGATTGGGCACAAGTAATCCTGTCTTTTTGTTTTGCAATTGCATGGCAAGATCGCGATAGTTTAGTGAATTAGGCCCCAGGCTACACAAATCATAATACGTGTTGTGTGAACAGCATGTAGAACAAGGCTGCATTTTTACAACTGCGTAGAAATACGACGGTTCAAGAAATGAGAACTATTTTCAAAGTAACCAAAAGAGCTGGCGACACGACACTGCATGAGAAATATTTTCTTGCGAGATAAGATTTCGCGTTCCAGATGTCGAGTTTTCACGAAATTGCTCCTGTGAGTGTCACATTCTTTCTACAACAACAACAGCACAGTGTCCCCCTTTTTTTTTTCACCAGTCCGGGTTGTATAGTGTGTTCAAACTGATCCGTTTTCGGCGAGGGCGGTTTCCAGTTGATATGCAGTTCTTGGTTTTGGTGGTTCACAACAGGTGTTTTTACCCGCTCTAGACTGCAAAACCAATGCGTTGGAGATGAGATTTCTAACATGAGTAATGTGTTTTGCTATTCTTAATGCTAGTTCCAGTAAGATAAGTGTACGATATTGTATTTTCGGTAACGCGATCTCGTGAGAACGAATACAATTTCTTGCAATAAGCGTATGACGCGTAAAGTACGTGTACACGTATACCGCGTGTAAAAATTTACATAAGACCAACACGTGCGTGATTCCACCGGCAAATGAAAAACAAAGATATAATATTAGCCTTCTCGGCGTGGTAAACATGGCTGATTAAAGCATTACGCTGGATTCAGTAGACTTTATACACAGACGACCCGCTGTGTCTACACGTACATGCATGGCCTGTGGTGTGCACACACGGCGATTTGTGGCGTGTACACTCGTGACGTCATGTGCACACATGACATGTAAAGTACGTGTTGCGATGACACGGACGGTCGTTTACGGTCACCCCATTTTGTCGCCATCTTCAGCTTTGATGGCCCAGGCCGGAACGTAGCCCAGTGGTAAAGCGTTCGCCTGAAACGCGTTCGATCTAGGAACGATCGCCGACGCTGGGCCCACTGGGGTATTTTGTGTTCCAGCCAGTGCTCCACAACTCGGTGTATCTCTGTCATCCGTAACCGCATTTCCAACGCCATATAACCGTAATTAAAATGTGTCGAGTGCATTTTGAAATAAGATATTTCATCTCTCTTCCTTGTTGGCGCTTGCAAGAGCTTTTCCTCACCATTGTGTGAGTGGGTAGGGGTTATGGGGACATTGGATGACACTGGTGAATACAACATACAAATTAAAAAGTTAAAGTTTGTTTTGTTTAACGAAAACACTAGATCACATTGGTTTATTAATCATCGGCTACTATATGTCAAACATTTGGTATTTCTAACATGTATCTTACAGAAAGAAAAAAAACAGCTACATTTTTCCATTATATTTTCGACTATATTTATACCTATTATTTTTGTTGTCGTTAACATGTTTTTATTTGAGACATACATTTCGTTGCGCCCGATCTAAACAGTGGATATATATCAGATTTACTCAAACATTTTACAAAATTTACACATTTATACCAATATGTGTCAAGTACCTGTGTGTTGTCCACTGCGGACCATGAACTGCGTGCTCAGTTTTTCTGAGTCATTGATCTATTTTACCCTACTAAATATATTTATTTATTTTCCTATACTAAAGACATTTATTTATATTACTAAATACATTTACCTACTTTACTATATTAAAATACATTGATCTATTTTACTATACTAAATACATTGATTTATTTTACTGTATAAGTTAAAATGCATTCGTCTGTGTTATTATACTAAATACATTGATCCGTTTTTATATATAAAAATACATGTGTCTGTTTTATTATTCTAAATATATTAATGTATTTTTCTTCCGTGAAAAATGCGTGTTTAAACCGATGTACTAGAATTGCGGCCTAAGGTACATCGGCATATGGAGTATGCTTCAGACGATATTTTGTTTCCTCTAGTTTATTTCCGTACTTATATCCACTTAAAGGGCCACACCCTAGTTTTTAAACACTAAGATATATTTTTGACTATTAGAGCCGTTTTTGAAAACTGAAATCATACTTTACTTAGATTTTATTGTTTATATTATCCATTTCCGCACAGTTGAAGTGTTTTTGGTCATCCTGGTGTTTTTAATGTCACAAAATGCATTTTCCATATTTTTAAACAGTTATGGAGTCAAGTTTTAGTCTATTTTAAAGGTATTTCACCATTTCAAAGTAACAGATTCATGTTTCACTCAATTGTAACTTTATCCAAATATGTTACAGGTTTGTAGATTAACTAAACTTAGTGTTAATTTTCGCGGGTTGAAACTAGGGTCTGTCCCTTTAACTAAACTTAGTGTTAATTTTCGCGGGTTGAACCTAGGGTCTGTCCCTTTAACTAAACTTAGTGTTAATTTTCGCGGGTTGAACCTAGGGTCTGTCCTTTAACTAAACTTAGTGTTAATTTTCGCGGGTTGAAACTAGGGTATGTCCCTTTAAGGTTCAAGCACGCTGATGGTCAGCTGCCTGGGCTGTCTGTCCATGACAGTGGGTTAGTGGTTAGTTTGTTAGTAGTTCGTAAGAGAGGTCGATGTAGTGGCTTTACACCCACCCATTGAGTCGTTAATACTCGCTCTGTGTAGGAGCTGGTGCTCGGGTGCGAATTCAGTACATACCAGCCTAACTAGTTAACTAAAGAATATGAAAGTTATAATGTGTTGCCATTCGACGTAAACAGTGGTTTCCTTTAGAAAATATTCATCATACATCCATTAAAATAATAGCAAATTCTTTAGCAGTAAGGAAATGCAATTCAAATTCCATGTTTGGCGACACGTGTTAACCTGCCGGTCACCCTTAATGGATTTTGCAATAAAAAAACATTTATAAAATACTGGTACATGGAATTTATATGCATATATAAGGCCGAATTTACGAAGCCTGTTTTTCTTAAACGCAAATGTTTTAAAAGCATGGTCAATGTATATAGTTCCACGCGTGTAAGACTTAAACAGGCTTTGTAAATTTGGCCCATTATGTTGTGTGGGCGTGTAATTCTAGGTATTGAGATGCAGTTATACTTGCTATAAGTATTCTTTTGTAATATAGGGCTGGACGTAGCCAAGTGGTAAAGCGCTCAGTCGATGCGCGGTCGGTCTGGGATCGATCCCCATCGGCAGGCCCATTGGGCTATTTCTCGTTCCAGCCAATGCACCACGACTGGTATATCAAAGGCCGTGGTATGTACTACCCTGTATTTGGGATGGTGCATATAAAAGATCCCTTGCTGCTAATCGAAAAGAGTAGCCCATGAAGTGGCGACAGCGGGTTTCTTCTCCCAATATCTGTGTGGTCCTTAACCATATGTCTGACGCCATATAACCGTAAACAAAATGTGTTGAGTACGTCGTTAAATAAAACATTTCTTTCTGTCTTTCTTTCTTTCTTTTGTAATACTTAATGCAATAAACTACAAGGCCAAATTTACAAAGCCTGTTTTTCTTAAGCACGGCTGATAGAAATAAGCAGACCTTTTTACTGGTCAAAGAGACAAATACATCTAGAAATCTGCTTGTCCGCCAATATTTTCATTTGTCCAAATAACTGGTTTGTTTGTTTTAAGTACAAGGATGATGGTTTTGATTGCTTAAAATGAAACTGCATTGAACATTTTCACGTGTCCACAGGACAACCACCAAGGTACATTTCGTTTGTCCGAATAGATTTTCACTTGTCAGGACAAACGGACAAGTGCTTATTTCGAATGCTGATAATGTATATAGTTACACGCGTGTAAGACAAAAACGAACTTCGTAAATTCGGCCCATTGTCTTTAAATTTGACAACAAAATTAATTAAAATGTTTGGCCATTATGCAACTTAGAGATTGCTTCTTTAATGTGCATTATCCATTCAATACGGTTAAATGATGAAATATATATCTTATATATAGCCAATATTGCAGCTTTAATGAATACTTGTTTTTGTGCTATTTTTCAGCTCGAAATGCTACGTGCTGTGAGAAGATCATCAAATGTCTGTCGCACGTGCCATTTGCGTCACTGGTCGCGTGGATTATTCTCGTCATTGGTCTCGGAGGAATCACCGGAAACTTGCTGGTTGGTGCACGGAGGTCACGTGATCTGCTCAAGTCAAGTTCGCAGTAAGTTGCTATGGTTACTGGGAATTTATTTTGGTAAACATTTTTTTTATGAACATTGGTCTGGCATTATTTCGCTGTGATTAGTTTATTTGACCACCCAGTTTGTTTAGGGTTTTTGGGGGGGATAGAATTTAAATATTTAATTGTGGTCTGGATTTTATGGTCTAATCTGAGAAGGCTTGCTTAGGGTCTGTGTTAAACATTTGATGCTGTGTCAGCGCTCATAGACCCTATTTGTTGAAAAACGTTTAATTCGCGCTTAAACAACGTGCGGCATTGTTGACTGGCAATGATCGTGTTTGTCAGGTATTGAGCAAACTGTTTGTATCAAAAGCGATTGTGTACATATCTGCACTATTAAAATATGCATTCTGAGTTAACGAGAATTAAAAACGGTAGTCAAATATTGCACTAAAGCAAGCAGACGGGTAAATGTTTGTTTCAGACTGTGTATTAAAATGCAAATGGGTTAATGATTTTGACAAACAGGTCATTAAAACACACATGGGATCAATTACCTTTAAATAAACGTCTGCGAATTTTGTTTTCATATTTGCGGTCATTGGCCTATGAGTACTTGACTATATCAAACAAGAAAAACCCCAAAAGAACAACAACAAAATATTCCCCTATACGGAAAACCCAGTGTGATACCACCACAGCCCATCTAAACTTTCAACTGAAGAAAGAAAGAAATGTTTTATTTAACGACGCACTCAACACATTTTATTTACGGTTATATGGCGTCAGACATATGGTTAAGGACCACACAGATTTTGAGAGGAAACCCGCTGTCACCACTACATGGGCTACTCTTTCCGATTAGCAGCAAGGGATCTTTTATTTGCGCTTCCCACAGGCAGGATAGCACAAACCATGGCCTTTGTTGAACCAGTTATGGATCACTGGTCGGTGCAAGTGGTTTACACCTACCCACTGAGCCTTGCGGAGCACTCACTCAGGGTTTGGAGTCGGTATCTGGATTAAAAATCCCATGCCTCGACTGGGATCCGAACCCAGTACCTACCAGCCTGTAGACCGATGGCCTAACCACGACGCCACCGAGGCCGATCACAGAACAAAGAAAGCTGCCAGCAATGCAGATCGAAAGAGGAGACACTATCAGAACGATAGGAAATTATTTTTATACGCCCGTCTATGATGGGTCGTATTATGTTATGGCGTTGTCCATACGTCCGTCTGTTAACCTGTACTTGTCCGGACCATATTTTGCATACAGATGCATACAGGACCATCAAAGCTCACATGTAGGAACAACATGGGATGGCGGTGTGTGGCGTACTATTACTAGGTCACTGTGACGGTCTATTGCACATAACAGTAAATCCTTGTCCGGATCATATCTTGCATACAGATGCATACAGGACCATCAAACCTCGCACGCAGGAACAACTTGGTATAGCGGTGTGTCACATACAATTACTAGGTCATAATTAGAATTGAATCATACCCGTAACATATTCATTAATATCTATGGTTTTCCATCAAACTCCTGACGGGTGTATCATGTACCTCACCGGTGCTCTTGTTAAAAAAAAGACCTTGTGTATGATAGTATGGATACTAAATAGTAACTCCAGGCATGTACTGTAACGGCATTGTCTTTCATATCGGTCAAAGAAGGGACCGCCAGCCGGACCATATTAAATTAGTAGAGTACATTGATTTATAAATCATCTGCTACTGGATGTCACAAATTTGATAATTCTGACACACTGCCTTTGAGGAAACACGCTAGTTTTCCATTAGCACCACGGGATCATTTATGTGCACTTTCTGACGGACAGGGCAGCACATACGACAGCCTTTGATATGTCAGCCGTGGGACACTATTTGTAACGGGAAGAACCCAGTCAAAGATTTTACCCACCATAGGGGTGGGTGGGATATTAACTGCAGTGATACTGTTAAAATATTATTGCAATAAAAATATACATCAGTTTCCCGTATGAAAATACTGCCGCTCTGAACCTCATTAAAGGTAGATATGCACGTGCTTTACCTTGGCTGTTCCATCAGTTGCTTTCATACCTGTATTATAAAATAAGATTTAGATGGTAATTTGTAAAGAAACCATTTCACGGTCTACTTCGCATAACAGTAAATCCTTGTCCAGATCATATCTTGCATACTGATGCATACAAGACCATCAAATCACATGTTGGAACAACTTGGGATGGTGGTTGGTCCAAAACAAACTGTTCGTCCATCCCACTGCAAAACTTTCACATAATTAGACTTGAATCATACCCGTAACATATTCATTAATATAGAAATGGTTTTCCATCAAACTTCTGGTGGGCGTATCATGTATCTCACCGGTACGCTTGCTCAAGTTGGTATGGGTTTAAAACTTAATAATATGTATTAGTATGAATTTTAACATCATGTATTATAGAGTAATATGCCGATAAGTAATTCATCGGTTCCCTTTTGACGCAAACGGGACTACAAGTGTCACAATTACCGTTATTTATGTCTGGATACGGGGGCGGGACGTAGACCAGTGGTAAAGCGCTCGCTCGATGCGCGGTCGGTCTGGGATCGATCCCCGTCGATGGGCCCATTGGGTTATTTCTTGTTCCAGCCAGTGCACCACGACTGGTATATCAAAGGCCGTGGTATATACTACCCTGTCTGTGGGATGGTGCATATAAAAGATTCCTTGCTGCTAATCGAAAAAGAGTAGCCCATGAAGTGGCGACAGCGGGTTTCCTCTCTCAATATCTGTGTGGTCCTTAACCATATGTCTGACGCCATATAACTGTAAATAAAATGTGTTGAGTGCGTCGTTAAATAAACCTCTTTTTTTAACATTAATCATTGTAGAGTAATATGCCAATAATGAATTCCCTTTTGACGCAAACGGGACTACAAGTGCCACAATTACTGTTATTTATGTTTGGATACCCAATGCTCGTAGTTTAAAATGTTCTGGTGGTATATTTTTCAACGAACATCGTTCCTTTTCTCACTACACCTCCCATTTCACAAGACCACACGTGTAAGAAATCAGGTGTGTTATTGGTGGAGACCTGCGAAAACTCATTCCCTAGAGAAGTCAGACATATTTAATCTCTTCATGACTGATAGGGTGAAAAACTTGGCAGTGATCTAAATCTGAATACACTAAACAGATTGTTGTTTTACTTTTATACAATTCAACATTTCAGTGCTGTTTTATTCATGTATTATTTTGAATTTTTTTTTTTCGATTCACGTCAAAGCTGCAATCTCGACTAGCTATGTTACATTATATATTATTACAAAATGCAGTTTTTATAAATCCATGTGGTATCGTTATCAACGGGTATCGTCAGCTCCCCGTCATACAGTATATAAGTAAATAAGGTAATGTTTTATTTAACGACGCACTCAACACATTTTATTTACGGTTATATGGCGTCGGACATATATAGTTAAGGACCACACATATATTAAGAAAGGAAAACCCGCTGGAGAGAGAGAGAGAGAGAGAGAGAGAGAGAGAGAGAGAGAGAGAGAGAGAGAGAGAGAGAGAGATTTATATATTGGTATGCAAACCACGATGATATGCAGTAATGAATTAAGATTTTTTTGTGGTGCAGGCAATCTCACTGAAATCTTTTCCACTGGTCTAATAGTTATACACCAGTGGAACTGATTTTAATCAGATTGGTGGTAGCAGGTTGATGTTTAAAAAGGACGTTTAAATGTTTTCAGTAATTGCATGTACTAGTATTCACATTGTGAGGGAGAGTTAATTACTGAACAACACGCCTCCATAATGCGACCACACCGTGGCAGCTCCACACGGTGTGCTATTATCTGTACGTGCCCATCGGCTGATTAAAGGTATTCTCCGCACCACGCGTGTTTGATCTTGTGGATTCTAACTTAAAACACATTACACAAGTCTAGAGACCACCACATTCGTGTCCCACACTATACTGTGGACAAATCCAGCCAACAATCACAGCTTCAGAATCAATACTGCTCTATCGAGTGATCTATGGCCACCAGGGTGAGTCACGTGACCACTTTCTGCTGTGGTATATTTTAACTGCTGACTTCACAAGCCAGCGCACCGCGCTCGATGTAGCTGATCCTGATCCTGGACGAATTGATATACGGTCTTGTATTGTGGTCGGAAGTCGTAATTTGTAATAAATATGAAAAGGCGGAAAATACGTGGAGACGAAATCAAACAGAGACATGTATATGGAAATCTGGATTTCCTTATTGACAGTATTTAGAGAATATTGCAATATTATCTCTTTTTTTTCAAAACGTGAATAATGTGCGAAAGCATGTCGGATACTTTAAGCCACTTGTAATTTTTTTTATAAAAATCAGGTTTAAAAGACATTAAAACTGTTTTACAACTAAACCTAGGTTACGATACTTGCGCTTGCTTCGTTAACTTTTTTTTTTTTTTTTCAGTATGGGAATGGGAATTCTTTTTACATGCCCATATCCAAAAATAGGTTCGGGCACGCCCATCCCGGATCTGACCTCTGACAACGCCAGCGGCCAGTTTCGGGGCGGGAAGGTGTTGTTTTAGTGATGTTAATATCAGTGCTCGGTTTGGCTTTGCCGTCTAGGTCATAGCCATGGACAGCCAATCAGATACTTTTAAATCGATTACCAAAATGTGACGGCAACTCCCACACAGCATCCTCTAAAATGGATCATTAAAAGACTGTGTAATACGTTTGTGTCAGATTTTGGGAGTGATATTCTAAGTGGACATTCGATGTTTCTGTAGGCGTAAGAATCGGGATTTACTACTTGATAAAAGCATTTGACTGAAACATAACTTCGATTTATTTTGCTTTTGTTTTCTGCTTTATCGACTAAATTTGAATAACAGAAATATAGAAAACACGTGACTTAAAATGATCGGTATCGTTTGTTGATCTTTGCCCACTTTGTGTTATATCCGATCGTACTACTATCTCTGTCTGATCTCTGTTAATAAGATCTGATGAAGCATTGCAATTTCAAGTCAAGTTAGTTTTTTGTTCCATGAACAGTTATCTCAAAAGCATCAAACTGCTTGATGCGCGGTCGGTTTGGGATCGATCCCCGTCGGAGGGCCCATTGGGCTATTTCTCGTTCTAACCAGTACACCACGACTGCTATATCAAAGGCTGTGGTATGTGCTATACTGTCTGTGGGATGGTGCATATAAAAGATCCCTTGCTACTAATGGAAAAAATGTAGCGGGTTTCCTCTCTAAGACTAGTTGTCAAAATTACCATATGTTTGACATCCAATAGCCAATGATTAATAAATGTGCTCTAGTCTTGTCGTTAAACAAGTTTTGATTGGTCGAATGAAAGGTCAGCTGGACACAGGATAAAGCTGGTTTTTGTGAGATATTTTGGCTGAGGCAGCAATATTTGATTTCAGTGTTGACTTATATTTGCAGCTATATCACGTACCTATTCTATATAATGGTATCGGGAGGTTGGCGGAGGGACTTCTATTCTTAATGCTTCCTATTTTTGCCATTCATCAGCTTTAAAAAGACATAGCTGCCACATATGCCATAAAGATATACATGGGTTGTTGTTTTTTTGCTGTCATCTGAAAGATGCTGAAAGTTTGTTTTTATCTGCATTAGCAAAATTAAAGTTATACTCTTACATTATGAATTTAACGATCTACATGATAGTTTTACCTAGACTCAGGAATAACCACAGGTTGCGTGGTAGTTTTACCTAGACTCAGAAATAACAATAGGTTGCGTGGTAGTTTTACATAAACTGTGAAATAACAATAGCATGTATGACAGTTTTACCTAGAATCTGAAAAACAACAATAGGATGCATGATAGTTGTACCTAGACTCAGAAATAACAATAGGATGCATGATTGTTTTACCTAGA
This sequence comes from Gigantopelta aegis, assembly GCF_016097555.1. Taxonomy (NCBI): domain Eukaryota; kingdom Metazoa; phylum Mollusca; class Gastropoda; order Neomphalida; family Peltospiridae; genus Gigantopelta; species Gigantopelta aegis. The sequence continues at coordinate 70,491,675 of NC_054704.1, forward strand.
CTCAGAAATGACAATAGAATGCATGATAGTGTTGCTTAGACTCAGAAATAACAGTAGGATACATGGTAATTTTACATAGACTGAGAAGTAACTATAAAATGCCTGACAGTTTTACCTAGAATCTGAAAACCAAAACAATAGGATGCATGACAGTTTTACCTGGACACGGAAACAACAGTAGGCTGCATGTGATAGCTTTACCTTGGACACGGAAATACCAATACACTTGTCACTGAAGCTCTGCCCGAACCAATATTTGTCAGGAAGGTTGTGTGCTACTTTTGTGTCAAAGGGATACGTTTCTCACCTCGGTTTAAATCCGGGGAGTTTTGACTCCGGGACCGGCCCTTTGATGTGCTGTGCTATTTGACGAGACAGACTGAGTACGAAGTGGCGTTACTCACCCGACTTGGCACATCGCCTAGGAATCTTTACTTTGTGGGACGGGACGTAGCCCAGTGGTAAAGCGCTCGCTCGATGCGCGGTCGGCCTGGGATCGATCCCCGTCGGTGGACCCATTGGGCTATTTCTCGTTCCAGCCAGTGCACCACGACTGGTATATCAAAGGCCGTGGTATGTACTACCCTGTCTGTGGGATGGTGCATATAAAAGATCCCTTGCTGCTAATCGAAAAGAGTAGCCCATGAAGTGGCGACAGCGGGTTTCCGACGCCATATAACCGTAAATAAAATGTGTTGAGTGCGTCGTTAAATAAAACATTTTCCTTCCTTCTTTCCTTTGTAATCTAGTTCTTACGCGATATTTTGCACTTAACGAGACAATCGTGTTTTACTTCAAAACTGTCATGATGGTATACATCTGTAATGTTTTATCTCACAAAGTTTGTTGTGATAGTTTACACTACTAGGTGCATGTAGTTTACATCAGTACTATTGTGATAGTAATAGCTGGGATGTTTTACCTCACAAGATTTGTTGTGATAGTTTACACTACTAGGTGCATGTAGTTTACATCAGTACTATTGTGATAGTAAAAGCTGGGATGTTTTACCTCGCAAGGTTTGTTGTGATAGTTTACACTACTAGGTGCATGTAGTTTACATCAGTACTATTGTGATAGTAAAAGCTGGGATGTTTTACCTCGCAAGGTTTGTTGTGATAGTTTACACTACTAGGTGCATGTAGTTTACATCAGTACTATTGTGATAGTAAAAGCTGGGACGTTTTACCTCATAAGATTTGTTGTGGTAGTTTACACTACTAGGTGCATGTAGTTTGCATCAGTACTATTGTGATAGTAAAAGCTGGGTTATTTTACTAAGAGAAATTCGCTATGGTAGCATTATACAGATTACATTAGAAAGTTATGACGATAGTGTAATTCAGACTATTTTGTTTGTAAATCGTCATGATGGCATAATTAGGCAGAATACATTTTGAAATTGTTAAAACAGTATAATACAGATTATTGTACTACGAAATTGTTATGATAGTAACACAGACCATTTTAACTTGAAAATTGTTGTGGTAACATAACATAATATATTTGTAAATTATTATATAATACAAAATATTTTACTTGAAACTTGTTATGGTGGCATAATACAGAATAATATTTGGAAATTGTAATGAGAGTGTAATTCAAAATATTTTATTTGAAAATCGTTACGGTTGTATAATACAGACTATTTTACTTCAAAATTGTTATAGTGGCATACTATAGAATATAATTATATGGAAGTTGTTATAATAATATAATACCTAATATTTTGCTTCGAAATAATTATAATAGTAACGGGGCTTCTGGAATTTTTTTTAATCCACTAACCATGGGATCAGTGATTTAAAACATTTACTAGCCATGATTAAAAATTCACTAGCCCTACTTTACTTAGTTAATACAATTTTACTAAATAATAGTAATAATCAGATATGTCACCTAAAGAGGGAGAAAGAACTTACAAACACTAACATTGGGTGTTGGGGTGGGGTCAGGATATTAATATTTAAAAAACAGACTTACCTGCAACATTTGACAAAAACATTTCACTTGCCATCAGGCATGGCAATAGTAGGTATTTACTAGCCCAACACTGAATATCACTAGCCATGGGAGTGAGGCTACCATAATCTAAAAGCTCTGATAGTATAGCAGACAATTTGACTGAAAAACTGTTATGGTAACATACATAATACAGAATATATTTGGAAATTGTTATGGTAAAGTAAGAATGTTTTATATGCAGTTGTTATGATAATGTAATGCATATCATGTTACTTGGAAATTGTTACGATGGCATAGAGTATATTTGGAAATTGGTAAGATAAATATTATAATATTGAATATTTTACTAGGAAATTGATATGACAATGTAACACAGAATATTTTTTACATTGATCTGTTGCAATATATCACTGCCATCGTAGTAGTAGACAGTAATAACCAGCACTAATACATGGGTTGTATTAATATTTTGAGATCACAGTGTCAAGCCTCATCTCTCTTCAAAAGCTAACAGAGATTTCATGGCAGTTTGGGCGCTGTCAATACTAAGTCCCGTGTATCGATTGTGTATCATGTGTGGTCGTGTATTGTGTCTATTCTGAGCTGCCATCACGCCGTGTAGAGTTAATATCAGGCCGCATTACCTCCTGATGGCCTGCTCGCTCCTATATCCAGACCTCTGATTGATTCCTGCAAGACGTTCGCTATATACAGCTTCGCTGACATTTGACAGTGAAACGTACAACTTGTAAACTACATCCCAAACAATGTCTACATATACATGTACATCCCACTAGAAAAAAATCACTATCGACTGACCTAGACACCACTCTACACAGTAATTGCAGAATAATATTGTATTATAAACCTTAATCCTAAAATAAATGCTGTACATTATTCTAGGCTTAAAACATTGAGCAAACACCTAAATTAACAATTGCATTACAATTATGCGATATCTACATTTGTTTTCTTGTATATTTCATAACAAATCATGAACTCTCGCGTTAAACACGAACAGCATGATTATTGAAATATAGTTTGCTATGGTTAATACGAAGGCCCGCCCCCCTTCCCATTTTACACAATACATTACACCATATGATGACACGGTGTGTCTTGATCAGATGATCGCATTGCATACATCTGATGACATGGTGTGTCTTGATCAGATGATTGCATTGCATATTACGTTATAGATATGATGGCACGGTGTTTCTAGATCAGATGATTGCATTGCATATTACGTTATAGATATGATGGCACGGTGTTTCTAGATCAGATGATTGCATTGCATATTACGTTATACATATGATGAAACGGTGTTTCTAGATCAGATGATCGCATTGCACATTACGTTACATAATGTGATAACACCGTGTTTCTAGACCAAATCATCGCATTACGTTACAACTATAAGAATATATAACCATAGCGACGTACAGTCTTTCAAAATAACACTTAAGTGGCCCATAGTCTGAGTTACATCCGATCCCGTCCCTAGCATGTGCTTTAAATACGTCAGCGTAACCGCTTTGCTGGATGCACGACTGTCTATTAATATTATCACTAAGTAGCACTGCGGCATATTGTGACAGAAAGGCTCCTGGTTGACATGCAATTATTGTGTATGGTACCGGATCACTTGGATGTGTTTTCACTGTGGGTTTTTTTTTTTTTTTTTGGGGGGGGGGGGGGGGGGGGGGGGTTTAATAAGGGAGGCATTATACACATGGTTAACCAGCATCGTTGAGACCACGTCCCGTGAATTAGTGTGATAGAACGGCAACAGGTCGTGTCCAGTCACACACGCGTATTGATTTCCCCTTATTAATGGAGTCACGTCAGTCGGGAATGGATCGTTTCCATTTCTGACAGTGATCAAACCACTTCTGTTCATCGGGATAGTCTCAAAACACATCATAGCTTTTGTGAGCCTACATATTTGGAAATATGTAGGCTCACAAAAGCTATGATGTGTTTTCACTAATTTGTATGACAGTTCAAATACACCCTAGCATTTCTGATATTCACCATATACTCCGTGAACCTCGGTATCTCGAAATTGCATTTTTCTTTGTGGTGAAGAAACTGCGTTTTGAGATTACGTCATTCTGATTGTGAACCATCTTATCTCGAATATATAGGCTGCCATAATCACTGTAAGTGCAAATGTGTTTATCTTCCTCACAGTCGTACACTTATGTCCTCCTGCGTGTAATGACGTGTTTTAAACCATGTTAAACAAGAGGCGCGATAACGATCACTCATGAATCATCGTCAGTGCAGTGATGACACCAAGTGTTGAGTGAGAAATTAGATAAATTGCAGTGAATATCACACGCCAATGGGATCGGTTAATGTTGATATACATTCACTAATTTGTATGACAGTTCAACTACATATCATTTACGAATTTAGGAATACCAAAAACAATTTCACATACGCAAAATCATAAACATTTTATGTCCACAAAGCATAAAAATTCCACAGCCTCGTATAACTAACACATTTCTGTTCTTGAGATATTTTCTGATAGATATTACATTTTCTTTCATCTTTTTTTTCGTCGTCCCCCCCCCCCCCCCCCCCCCATGAACGTTATTGCAACAAGTCTGGTCACATTACTGTTCTGTGATAGGTATTACATTTTCTTTCTTGTTTTTTCATCGTCGCTTTTTTTTCCATGAACGTTATTGCAACAAGTCTGGTCACATGTGGTTTGTAATATACTTTATTATTAAAACTTTGCTACAATACTGTAGTATTACATTTTCTTCTCTTTTTTTCGTCGTCCTTTTTCTTACCTTGAACGTTATTGCAACCAGTGTGGTCACATATGGTTTTTGATATACTTTATTATTAAAACTTTGCTACAATACTGTTGTTATTTTGTTTCGAACCAGATGTTAACGGAAACTGTTCTACCAATACATTGTTATATATTTCAGACGGTTGTGTTGTGATCTTATGGACGTGGCCGTACTAATGTGTTCTTTTTGTAATACTTTGTGGAATTTGTTCAGATGGGCATGCTAAAAGTAATACCACCTCGGTGGATACTTTCAACTGATTGGGTTTTTTTTTCTTTCGTTACAACCAGTGCACCACAACTGGTCAAAGGTCGTGGTATGTGCTTTCCTGTCTGTGGGAAAGTGCATATAAAAGATCCCTTGCTGCATTGGGAAACATGTAGCGGGTTTCATCTTATGACTACGAGTCAGAATTACCAAATGTATGACATCCAATAGCCGATGATTAATGTGTCCTATGGTGTCGTTAAACAAAACAAAGTGTTTTATTAAAAATAATATTGCATTTTCAGCTAATGTTTGAGAGAATATGTCCTGATGGGTATAAATTATAACACCAATTTATTCTTTGCTGCTAAAGGCAAAATGTAGCGGTTTTCCTCTAGCTCTAATGGTTTCGTCAAACAAAAACAAACATTAATTGTTAAGATCTTGTATTTTAATGTATGTTACTTCTATAACTGAACCGCAAAAGAAACGCGACACATGTGTGGCTGAGAAAATATGTTTCAATTTATTAATATCAAAGATAAATTTTGAAAAATCTGATAAAGTCAATTTATTGGATGCACTTTGACCACAGTCTCTGGGTCGTTTGCCTGTGTTCAGGTAGTGGGGGGATCCAGCACATCGAGATTGTAGGGCGTGACATGTTCAATACCGTGTATGTCCTCCCTGGGTGTTCAAAACGGCCATACACCGTCGGTACATGGAGTGCACGAGGCGGTTCACAAAAGCCATTGGCACCTGTGCCCACACCCTCAGGAAAGCTGCCTCCAGTTGCACACGAGTTGTCGGCCGTGGGACCACCTGGTTAAGCCGTCTCTGGATTTCATCCCACAGGTGTTCAATCGGGTTCAAATCAGGGCTGAGAGCCGGCCACGGCATGGTTCTGATGTTGTGCTGACGCAGGAAGTCCATGGTGATCCTGGCCGTGTGGGGGCGAGCATTATCCTGCTGGAACACGTGGTTATGGTGACGCGTGAAGAAGGGCACTATGTGAGGTGTTAGAATCTGGTCAACGTAGCGCTGCGCTGTGATGCCATTCCCTCTGCCTGCACCAACATTTTGGAACAAATGGGGCCCAATTCTCTGATTCAGGCCTATAGCACCCCAAACCATGATGCTTTGGCCACCCCACGGGTCTCTCCAGGACACATGCGTCTCTGTAGCGTTCACCCCTCCTACACCACAGACGCCAGAAGACTATCAACCTCCATTGTTGATGCCGCCAATGTTGGTGCTGTGTAGCCCACTGTAGTCGTGTCTGACGGTGGCGGGCGGTGAGGACAGGTCCTCGAGCGGGACGTCGGCAAAACAGGTTGTTGGCGGCCAGTCGACGTCGTACCGTGTCGTCACTGATGGGTCGCTGTCCAGTGCCAATGGTCGCTCGAGCTGTCATGCTGGCCGTTCTGAAGCGATCATGGAGGTGTTGCCGGTTGATGTAGCGGTCCTGCCTGGGCGTGGTCACCCGGGGGCGCCCGCTGCGGTGACTGTCTGCAGTGCTGTTGGTGTTGATGTACTGCTGCTGTAGACGATGGATGGTGCTGACATGGACATTGTAAGCGTTACCAACAACCAGGGCACGCTGCCCGGCTTGCAATCGGCCGATAGCTTGTTCTCTCTGCGCTGCTGACAATCGGGTCATACCTGATGCGTGCAAATTACGAATGCCAGGAACGCGGTTCAAGTTGGTTTTTATACCCATAACCTCCACGAGATGCACGTGCATTTCGGTTTTCATGACAATTGTTTGCGACTGCCACCCACGGCCTTCGAGACAGGTGCGTTTTGGCGTGTCGTTTCATGGAAAGTTGAAAGGGTACCTGCAATTTGGGTCTCAGTCATAAACCAGCATGTCTTGTAATATTGACAGTTACATCCCCGAAATAAATTGTTATAATTTACCATATAGAAATGACATTTAAAAATCTCGCGTTTCTTTTGCGGTTCAGTATATGTTTTTCTAGGCACGGTCTCAATAATGTTTGTGGGTTGTTTTGTTTTTCAGCCAATGGTTCATGGAATATGTTCTGATGGGCGTCATCATATCAATGTTTGTGCTGGGCACAGTGTTCCTCGTGTTTGCTCACCTATCGTCTGACCCCACGAGTCGGCGAGTGTTCAACTCCAGCAGCAAGAACAGGTGTGCCAGGGGATGCAACATTTTTGTAAGTAGATTTTAAAGCTTATCTCTGTTGTAGAGAAAAGTAGGATGTAGCTCCGTGGCAGAGTGATCGACTGGGGTATGGTGGGTTGTACAACCGATCGTAGCTCCGTGGCAGAGTGATCGACTGGGGTATGATGGGTTGTACAACCGATCGTAGCTCCGTGGCAGAGTGATCGACTGGGGTATGATGGGTTGTACAACCGATCGTAGCTCCGTGGCAGAGTGATCGACTGGGGTATGATGGGTTGTACAACCGATCGTAGCTCCGTGGCAGAGTGATCGACTGGGGTATGATGGGTTGTACAACCGATCGCCCTCGATGGACTTGGGGTTATTTTCCATCCCAACCAATGCCCCATGACATTTGTAAATCAAAGACCGTGGTATGCACTGTCTTGCCTATAAAAAAAGTGCATATAAAACGTACCTTGTTGCTGTATTGGTAGAACAGAAGCTGATCCAGGAAATACTTTAGGGTGGGGAGGTGATTAAAGGAAAATGGCACAAATGCCCATTCGACTCTGCATAGTGCGGAGATACGGTCTTGATCGCAGATAACGCTTTCGTCATGAATTAACTTATGCATCCTTTAATGAATGGCTTTTGTATTTGGTATGCGTGTTCTCCAAGTGACGGTTCACATCTTCTTGGTCGCACATAACGATGTTGTCGTTCAGATTTACAAACAGATTATTTTTTTCATTGTGTTTCTCCTACAGCTGCTTCTGTTCGTGTACTTTCTGACGATTGTCTGGATTCTCGTAACGGCAATCCTCATAGTGCCCGTCGGGTTGCTCGTGATGTTGATCCTCGTCAAGAAGTTCAACAACGTCTCGTGCATAGACCTCCAGAACTATGGTGAGTCCACTTCTTATACTTAGTCATAGACCTCCAGAACTATGGTGAGTTCACTTCTTATACCTAGTCATAGACCTCCAGAACTATGGTGAGTCCACTTCTTATATCTAGTCATAGACATCCAGAACTACGGTGAGTCCACTTCTTATACCTAGTCATAGACCTCCAGAACTATGGTGAGTCCACTTCTTATACCTAGTCATAGACCTCCAGAACTACGGCGAGTGCAGTTCTCATACTTAGTCATAGACCTTCAGAACTACAGTGAGTCATCATCTTATACTTAGTCATAGACCTCCAGAATTACTGTCAGTCCTCTTCTTACACTTAGTCTCTTACTCTAGTACTGCAGAACTGTGGCTAGTTCAGTACTTATACATGTACTTGGTTAGTAGCTTTAGAATGTCAGAACTAAACAGCACCTAGCTCTTACAGTTACTGCAGTTTTCAGATTTCGATCTGGGTCCCGTTCCACGAAGCGATCTTAGCGCTAAGATCACCTTAACTTCTTTAGGTAGTTATGCGCATAGGGGTGATCTTGGCGCTAAGATCACCTTAACTCCTTTAGGTAGTTATACACTTAGGGGTGATTTTGGCGTCAAGATCGTTTTGTGGAACCGGGCTCTAAAAAGTAAAAAAAGAAACAATAAAAGACCGTGCCCAGTAGCGAGATTCGAGCCTGCTTTCAGCCTCTAAAACAGAAAACACGACCTCCATTTGCAAACAGACGTGCGACAGTGAATCGCGGGACATACATATTTATTGGCACCTTCGGCTGGTCCCTTCTCCTGCGATGGCCATCAATCACGCTGCACTGCAGAGCCTGTTCAGAAGAAACCATTATTGAATCCGTATTAAGCACACGGCAAACACCCAGCAGAGTGTTGCGGGAGCAATCAAAATGGAAGCACTTCTGGGCGCGTTGGCCTTCTTTGAGAATCCATGCAAATAGCACTGCCTGCCAAGTGGCTTTGGTGTTGCCACTGTACATAGCTGGGCAAACCAGGGCCATTTTCATATTCATGCGACTGTGTATGAACGAAATTAATCTTTATGGCAAATCTCATTTGATCTTCGGTTATTTTCATTCACGGACCCCTGTGAAGAGGACTGTAAGACCAACGCGGGGCGGTTGCTATTGAAGATTTAGATTTGTCGAGTAATTCCCAGTAATTTAATGTCGAGTAACATCACATCTTCCTATGAATAACGATAATGGTGCAAAGAGCAGTATCAGTAATATCAAGCGGCATTAGTCGGTTTCGCGTTCACTATCAAGAAGCCGATTAGCACACGGGTGTTCTGAGATTGTTTTGGGGTCTGTATGACATTAGTGTGCTATATTCCACCAGGCAGGGTTAGAGTTAAGCTTCTATGCCACTGGTATATATCAAACACTGCGGTATGTTCTGCCATGCCTGTAGAAATGTACCCTACAAAAGAGCATGTGTTGCTATTCTGAATTCAGACATATGCGTCGGAGTGCGGCATGGGATACCCACAATCCACTCCACCCAACACTGAAGTCACATGGATTCTGAGAAAAGGTCAATGCGTGCAAAGTGCTTCCATCCTGATTGCTTCCGCAACATACTGTCCCCATCAAACGATTTTAAGGATATACATTGCAAAACCCAGTTGAAAGGAGAATTAATGTGTTACTCATCCCCATTCCCACCTCCCATCCCCTGGTGACATCTTCTGATGCCTACGTTAAAAAAGAAAGAAAAGCAAGCAAGTGTTTGTTTGACGACTCGTGAGCTAATTTTAAACAGCGGTTATTGGGTATCTAAGGCCCAAAACACACCGGATCTGGGTCTGGGTCTGGCGAGTATGGTACCAGTCGAAAATAAAGCGCACTGAATCGAATGTGACAAAACACACCGCTTCTGTGTTGGTGCGAACTACAGATCTGGCAACAGACGATATAGAACATGCGCTGTGTTTTCATAGTGCCAGACTGGCAGCTACACAATATTCGAACCTTATACTTTTTTTTCTTCTAATAAACAACAGGAAAGGTGTTTATTAATCAATGTGGATTTCTCATACTTATTATCTATGTTTATAGAAGTAAATTTATCTAAAGATATAAACTCATTAATATATATATATATATATATATATATATATATATATATACATATATACATGCATATATACATACATATGTATTACATATATAGATACATATATAGATACACACACACACACACACACACACACACACATATATATATATATATATATATATATATATATATATATATATATATATTATATTGATAACACATTACAGCTACAGACCCAGACGTCAAAATACACCGGATATGATGTATTTGCAATACTCGCCAGACCCAGACAAAGCTTTGGTGTGTTTTGGGCCTAACATGTTTATTTTGACACCTGTTCTGGGGAGTAAGGGAGGAAAGTTGCTCCTTCTTAATAGCGGGCGGAATCTATGCCATTCGGTAGAGCATTCACCTGAAATACTTTAGTCTTAGGATTGAATCCCCTAGACCTAACCAGTGCCCCACGACTGGTACATTACAGACCATCGTATGTGCAGTCCTGTTTTCCATTCTGGTGAGACCTAGCAGAAAAACGTCCGCTAGACTGGTTTATGCGCTTCCCGTTAAACCAGTCAAATAGTTTGCGAACGTTAGCGAAACGTTCGCTGGCTGAACACAATGGTGTGATGTTATACCTGTCGTATACTTAATGTATAATAATTATAATAAGAAACATTGAGGGACAATCGTTTTGCTTAACGACAGTAGAGGTCATTGATTAATTAATCATCGGCTATTGGATATCATCTTTTCCATTAATAGCTTGGAATCTTTTATATGTACGTTCCCACAGACAGCACAGCACATACCGCAGATAATGATATACCAATCGTGGGGCACTGGTTGAGACTTAAAAAACCCACCAACAGTGGGTCCGCCGAGGAGATTCGATCCTATAGCACAAGAATCTCAAGTTGTGCTCTACCGACAGATTTAAATCCTGTCCGCCTTACATCGGTGGGCCCATTGGGCTGTTTCTCGTTCCAGCCATTGCACCACGACTGGTATATCAAAGGCTTTGGTATGTACTACCCTGTCTGTGGGATGGTGCATATAAAAGATCCCTTGCTGCTAATCGAAAAGAGTAGCCCGTGAAGTGGCAACAGCGGGTTTCCTCTCTCAATATCTGTGTGGTCCTTAATCATATATCTGACGCCATATAACCGTAAATAAAATGTGTTGAGTGCGTCGTTAAATAAAACATTTCTTTCTTTTTCTTTTTTTCCCGCCTTATATTTAACATATTATGCCACGCGTACAAGCAACCATTTCAATGTATGCAACTTACGTAAGCAAACATTTAAGCCTGCAGCTGCGTCATGCCCTGTATCTAATTTATGCCACTTGTATTGTGGAAGCAAACATTTTGATATGTAACTGCCACGCGCCCTATATTTAATGTATGCCACGCATGTAAGCAAACACATTGCGTTCCAGCCGAATTCTGCCAGAATTTAATGCATGCCACTTACGTAAGCCAACAGAAGCTGCGACGATTCTGGATTTCGTCCTGTACTTAACTTACGTCGCATGCTTTCGACAACCACCTTGGAATTACGTCGTATATGTTATATGTACCGTATGTCACGCAATATATGTCAATCATTTCAGAGACTTGTTATTCTCCTGGGAAGAGTTGGGCCAATAAAATGTCTACAGTTTGAAGAAAAATCGACATTCATTTTCTCTCAATGGCTACATGAATACAGCGGCGCCCTTTTAAATCTGCCAATTTATTATCCTTCCCAAGAAGTAGCCATTTTAGAGCTTCAGTTTTCTATTAGAATGGTTTTGCTGGATACTACTCATTCCCATTACTTGACGAGCGAAACTATTTTTTCTTATTTGTTCTTGGACGAATTGCTAATATATTTACGACGTTTAGCATATTTCGGTTCGGTAGACTAGACAGTGATTTCATAGCCATGTGGGTGACAGAATTTTAGTACTTTCGTTTTGTCTTTTTCTGTGACCCGGATCACTTCATAAAGTTTGTTTTGTTTAACAACACCACTACAGGACATTGAGTTATTAACCATGGGCTATTGGACATCAAACATTGGTAATTTTGACATATAGTCTTAGAGAGAAAACCGGTTACATTTTTCCATTAGTAGCAAGGTATCTTTTATATGCACCATCCCACAGACGTGATAACACATACCACAGCCTTTAATATATCAGTCGTGGTGCATTGGCTGGAACGAGAAATATGTGGTATCGTTAAACATTCATTTAGTAAGTTATTCTTTGCATTATCATATTAACAGCGATCGATGGGCCTATTTGGCTACTTCTCGTTCCAGCCAGTGGTTCACAATTGGTGTAACAAAGATTGTGATATGTACTGCCCTGTCTATGGTATGGTACAGATAAAAGGTCCCTAGTTGCTAATAAAAAAGTAGAAGCCCATGGTGTGGAAGCAGCGGGTTTCTTCTCAGTATCTGTGTGGCCCGTAAGCATATAGCTGATAACCGTAGATAAAAATGTTTTGAGTGCGTCGTTAAATAAAACATTTCTTTCTCATATGCGCAACGTGTATTTGGCGTAGGCCCTGATACCCCGCTGCCAGCTCACGGAGACAGCTTATCGCTTGATGGTTGCTATGAAGGGAGTGTAATACGTTTGAGTTATGAATGAGATTCAAGACATCTCGAGCTTTTCAAGTTTCAAGATAAATGGGAAAATTATTTTATCTGTTGCTCATGAAGTACACTTAAGACCATGAATGAATAAACGAATCCATAAATGAATGAATGAACGTATGAACGAACGGATTAATGAATGAATGAACGAACGAATGAATGAATGAATGAATGAAGCTATGGCCGAATCCATGAATGAATCCATGATTGAATGAATCCATGACAGAATGAATTCATGACTGACTGACTGACTGACTGAGCGAACGAATGAACGAATGAAAGAAGAATGAATGAATGAATGAATGAATATGCACAATACTTATCAATCACTTTCAACAATGAGGTACATCTCGTGCTTGTTTACTAACCGCTGACAATTAAGTGTTTTGGGGGTTCTTTTCCTGAATCAGGACGCTCTTGAATAATTTGACTGGTGTATCATATCACATTCATTTAATGTTAGGGAGCAAAACACTCATGACGATTTCTTTTCTCACTTTTTAAATGAGCATTCACCGCTAACATTCAACTTGTATTGAAGTAGATGCATGTAGATCCGCCCCTGCAAAAAAACCTGGATCCGCGCCTGAAGTGTTTTATTGTTTTTCCTGTCTTAAAGTATCACATAAGTAGTCACGTTTTTTGTTTATTTATGATTGGAAGTAATAGATATCTAAGGAGAAATAATGAGTGACTTTTTATAAATATAATTCCTTACAAGATAAAAAAGCAATATATTTATAATCTATGTTGATTAAATGCATAACTTTATTATCTCCTAAGCTTGTTTTAATTCAGACAAAGTAACGCAGTTGTCGCTTGCACTGTTTACCTTTCTTTTAAGTGTCCTGCACTATGTACAAATATCTACACAACTAACTGACACTTCCTGCATGTAATACAATCAGCAGTCCTATATCTGGCCTCGATGATCAATACCCTGTTTTCTGCCGCCCCGAGATTGACGGAATCGTAGCCATGCGCAGAGCGCGAAGTCCTTGGGGGTCATGTTCGGCGTTCACAATGCAATAACCGCGTGTTGCCCGCCTTCCCTGCAGCTCCATTGATTTTGTGCAACTGCCGAGGTCTTAAAGACGTCGACAGTCGCACGAAGCATGTAAGCTGGTTGTAATAGCATCCTTAGCCTCCAATCCCAAACACGGATACAGCCTGTCACATTCCTGTCACCCTAGACCAAACTACTGCAATTCAAAGCGTTCAGACACAGAAGAAAAACCGCACACCATGTTGTTATTTTGTTTTGTTCTTTTTTGTTCTTTTTGTTTTAAATGAAATAAGACGTATACGGTCATTAATTGTGCAAACCTTGCAACTGATTGCACGCATTGTCTGCGATTGACACGAACCATGTAGCCTCATTTGACAGAATTGCAAATGTATATAGAAAGAAAGAAGTGTTTTATTTAACGACGCACTCAACACATTTTATTTACGGTTATATGGCGTCAGACATATGGTTAAGGACCACACAGATTTTTTTAGAGGAAACCCGCTGTCGCCACATAGGCTACTCTTTTACGACAGGCAGCAAGGGATCTTTTATTTGCGCTTCCCACAGGCAGGATAGCACAAACCATGGCCTTTGTTGAACCAGTTATGGATCACTGGTCGGTGCAAGTGGTTTACACCTACCCATTGAGCCTTGCGGAGCACTCACTCAGGGTTTGGAGTCGGTATCTGGATTAAAAATTCCATGCCTCGACTGGGATCCGAACCCAGTACCTACCAGCCTGTAGACCGATGGCCTGCCACGACGCCACCGAGGCCGGTTGCAAATGTATATAGTTACACGCGCCTGAATGAATGAAAGAAAGAAAGAAATGTTTTATTTAACGACGCACTCAACACATTTTATTTACGGTTATATGGCGTCAGACATATGGTTAAGGACCACACATATTTTGAGAGGAAACCCGCTGTCGCCACTACATGGGCTACTCTTTCTGATTAGCAGCAAGGGATCTTTTATTTGCGCTTCCCACAGGCAGGATAGCACAAACCATGGCCTTTGTTGAACCAGTTATGGATCACTGGTCGGTGCAAGTGGTTTACACCTACTCATTGAGCCTTACGGAGCACTCACTCAGGGTTTGGAGTCGGTATCTGGATTAAAAATCCCATGCCTCGACTGCGATCCGAACCCAGTACCTACTAGCCTGTAGACCGATGGCCTACCACGACGCCACCGAGGCCGGTTTGAGACATATTTAACAGGCTTTGTAACCTCGGCCCAAATTTAGGATCGATCCCCGTCGGTGGACCCATTGGGCTATTTTTCGCTCCAGCCAGTGCTCCACAACTGGTGTAACAAAGGCCGGGTATGTACTATCCTGTCTGTGGGGTGGTGCATATAAAAGATCCCTTGCTTCTAATCGAAAAGAGTAGCCCATGAAGTGGCGACAGCGGGTTTCCTCTCTCAGTATGTGTGTGGTCCGTAACCATATGTCCGACGCCATATAACTGTAAATGAAAGGTGTTGAGTGTGTCGTTAAATAAACCATGTCCTTCCTTCCTATTACAGCTATGTGTATAAGTTCGGGGGTGGGGGTGGGGGTGGAGGTGGGTGATGCATGGCGTATTTAAAATCAGAATAGCTGTCTGTTACTTTGCTTCTCGCGAGTGTCACATTCCTACATTTGTTTTAAGCCTGTCTCATTTTTGTTTTCTTTCAGGGTTCCGTTTTAATCCTTCTCATTAAGTACGATGGTGCTACGTTTGGTGCTACGTTTGTCTGATTGTGTTTCAGTGTGTTACCACGTTTTTGTCTCATTGTGTTTTAATGTCACTATGTTTGTTTAAATCCTGTCTCATTTTGTTTCAGGGTTTGACCCGAGAGAGATCTGCGATGATCAGCTCAGCGTGTTTATGACAAAGGTACACACATCTTTATATTCATGGCGGCCATTTCCTGCAACTACTAGTAGTCCCTTTGCTGGGGAACTAAACCTTGCAGTTCGGTACCCACAACTGTTTTTTGTGTTGGTTTTTTTTGCATCCAAGATATTGACAGCCGTCTTGAATATTCTAAAATGGTCATGGTTATCAAGTTTGGACCCCATGGATCCTCCATCACTTCTTTCCAAAGATGCTAAAACCACAAAGAACAAGGTTCAGCCAAAACTTAGGGTTCGGCAAACAGATTATAGCATATCGCAAGGACATCTGAATATTAGTACTGTATTATATTATTTCGACATAATCTGGGGGCCTTTGTTTCAAAGATGGGGTGATTTAGATAGTTTGTCCCGTTGGCTGTATATTATTTTAACTTGGACTAATCAGATGAACATCGGTATTTCCGTCAAATATCTGATAAAAAATGTTCTAAGTAATGCTTCAGTTTTAAGTACAGCTGTGAAATTAATTGACACTATACTTTTATATTAGTATAACAATGTTATGCGTGACTTGATTTGTTAACATGAAATTCTGATACTACTTTAAATGTTAACGAAAGGGTAGACACCATTTTCGAAGAGAGAGAGAGAGGGGGGGGGGGGGGGAGAAAGAACGTGGGGACAGAGTCAGACTGACGAATAGAAAGAAAGAGAAAACGAGGAGAGAGGGACGATGTATGCGTATGCGTGCGTGTGTGTGTGTGTGTGTGTGTGTGTGTGTGTCTGCGCGTGTGTGTGTGTGAGAGAGAGAGAGAGAGAGAGAGAGAGAGAGAGAGAGAGAGAGAGAGATTGACTTGCATTTGACAGACTGTGATTTGTTTTTCAGTCCTACGACATTCTGGTGTGTTATGCAATAGCATTCGTCTCGGCGTTACTCGTCTCCGTCAGCTTGGTAAGATATTTCTCTCCAGTCTTTCAACGTCTAATATACCAGTGTAAACAGCAAATAGGTGTTAGTCATTGTTTAGTACCGTTCATGAATTATTTAACAAAGTTCAAGTTCAACCATCTTTTCTGTTACTACAATTAGCAGATTTTAGTTGCTGATAGTACTGCTAAGTAGTTATCTCCTCCGAGTCATTTTAATGTAATTTTGTGCTTCACTGACTTTAGGTTGTTTTTTGTTGTTGTTTTTTTTGGGGGGAGGGGGGTTTGAAGGGGGGTTCGCAGATGAGATGCATTTTGGAGCCGCTAAAGATTAGGACGACCATAAACACATTGATAATTTAAGCAAGACGTTTTAATAATAAGTAATATAACGGTAAAACGATGTAGTAGACGGTACTGTTTTACACTGCCTAATAACTAAAACGTTTTATTGTGTATGACAACACTACAAGAGTACACTGATTAATTGATCATCCGTTATTGGATGTCAAACATTTAGTAATTGTAATATGTAGTTTTCAGCAGGCCCGGAGGAACCGGGGAAGGGGGTGGACTGTGTCCCCTCTCCACTCACCGCCCTCCACTTGAGGACGAAAATGTATGGGTATTTTTAATAAGATAAAAATACGAATTGTTCCCCTTCCAACTAGAAACTGTACCCCCTTCACTGAAGATTGTGCCACCCACTCCAGATATCGTTCCTAGGGACCTGTTTATTGGTGTGGTTTTTCCGAAGTTGATTATGAATTATGAAGCCTAAAACCCAATGACTTCACCAATGTGTCAGCATGAGTTACACATACAAAACACTCAACCCAACTGTTTCACCATATTATGTCAGTGTTTTTGAGATTGTTTGTTGTTGTTGTTTTTCCACCAAGTTAATCACGAATCCAACGAGAGGTTATTTTTCACCTTCATGACGCGTTCATCTTGTTTCTTCTGTTTACGTTTTCGGACTCATCGATTGGCACGCTTTTGGGGTTTATTTGTTGTCGTTTTTTAACCCAGTTAATCACGAATCCTATCAAGTTACTTTCCACCTTAATGGCGCGTTCATCTTGTTTCTTCTGTTTCACGTTTTTTAGATTCATTTCCTGATATCCATCAGCGCCAACATCACCCATCTGAAGGACAACCGGTTTGCGACGCTGAACGCGTACGAAACGACGGAGGAACACCGCAACTCCAAACACTCCGTCATCGACACCAACATGTAGCCGCGGGTTTCTTCCCTCATTGTGCAATACTGTCAACATACTCAACTAGCCATCCACAACACACACACAGCAGAGAAGAGAAACTAGAAGCGAGTTGAAACCGGAAACCGTTGGCATGTCTTTTAACTAATTAAGAGAAAAACGACAAATTGGAAACTCATAGTTATGTCTGTATTAAGAATCAACAGCTAGAAAAAACACAAGCTCTAAATTGGAAAACGTCATGGTGTTTGAATTACGAACAACAGCTAGAATAGAAAAAAATATATAAGTTAACCTGGGGAAATGTTATCGTGTCTGTATTATCAACAACAGCTAGAACAAATGCAAGCAAAATTGGAAAAATGTTACCGTGTTTGCATTACGAACAACAAGTAGAAAAAGATACAAGCTAAATTGGGAATATGTTATTGTGTCTGTACAACAACACAACCTAAGTTAAAAAATGTTATGTCTGTATTACAAACGACTGTCAAAGGCATTCATCACTGTAAGCTAAACTGGAAAATGATATCATGCCTCTATGACAACCATCAGATTGAAAAACAGTGTAAGCTCATTTGGAAAATGTTATCATGTCTATATTACAAAAAGCAGAAAGAAAGCGGCAAACGAAACTGGAAAGTGTTATGTGATTCAAGTTAAGCATAGGACATGCTTGTTTTTTGCTAATTGTTTGTAATTATTTCGCCATGATCCATGGATATTTTATCTTCAGTTGCAGTGTGTTGTCTGTCAGTGATATACTATATCAATGTTGTTCTCTGACGAATTATGTTTCTTCATCTGAATACGTCTTTCTTAAACTTAGTGTTATATTTTAGATGTGGTTAATTAGTCCTAGAAAAGAGGCGTGCCACTCTATAAAACGTTTCTCTCGCTGGCTGACATGTTACTGTTCTTTAAGGAGATGGTAATAATTAGTTTTGGTATTAACTGTTTATAACAGTTTTTCTCGAGTCTATAGAATCATGAAAGGAACAGCAAAGTCTCATTACTTGTATTTAACACAAAATCGGACTGTAAGCAAACTGGATAATTGTCTTAAACAGACGACAATGAATGTAAAGTACTCTAACTGAAAGGGAAACACTAATTACTAGTCTGTCTACCACTGTTGCTATTCGTGGTCAATGGTCTATTTTAGATGCGTAGGGGTGGACATGTGTATGTGTCTTGTCACGGGTTAGAACGTTTACTGGGATTCAATTAATGTAAAAGCAAACGTCAAGGGTATATCGGGATGGGGTGAGAAATAACACCAGATAAGCTACATCAAATGTACAAGACGTTGGTTGAGAAATAACTCTAAATCAACTATATCAAATGTGTAAGCCATGGGTTGAGAAATAACATCAGAAAACATCAAGTGTACAAGACATGGGGTGAGAAATAACAATAGATAAGCTATATCAAGTTTACAAGACATGGGGTGAGAAATAACAATAGATAAGCTATATCAATTTTACAAGACATGGGTTGAGAAATAACGCCAGATAAGCTATATCAAGTTTACAAGACGTTGGTTGAGAAATAACGCCAGATAAGCTACATCAAATGTATAAGACATGGGTTGAGAAATAACGCCAGATAAGCTACATCAAATGTATAAGACATGAGTTGAGAAATAACATCAGATAAGCTATATCAAATGTATAAGACATGGGTTGAGAAATAACATCAGATAAGCTATATCAAATGTACAAGACATGGGGTGAGAAATAACACTAGATAAACTACATCAAATGTATAAGACATGGGTTGAGAAATAACACTAGATAAGCTACATCAAATGTATAAGACATGGGGTGAGAAATAATTCCATATAAGCTATATCAAGTGTATAAGACATGGGGTGAGAAATAGCTCCATATAAGCTATATCAAGTGTATAAGACATGGGTTGAGAAATAAGTCCAGATAAGCTATATCAAGTGTATAAGACATCGAGTCCATTGGAATCTTTCATTTTGTAATGACGTGATATAATCATCCGGAGTAGCGTTACGTTTCGTTAAGTACTTTAACACATTACTACCGGTTAGTATGTTCGTTATCTCTTATTCATTTTTGCTACAATGTTATATAATTGTGCTTTGGGTTCGTCTCAAATTCCACTCAGTACAGTGGTTGATGAAATGCTTTCATGTAATTAGTTTCATACACCATTAGTACGGCGGACATGTTCGCAATACAGGGTAATGATTTCATTCTGTTCTGCTACCAGCTTCGTTATTCATTTAGCTTTTTAGAACACTTATCTACTGAGTGTAGGTGTGAGATGACCTTTAAGTTACTTTTAGTATCTGTTCCTACTAAAACAAAATTGTGGTTGAAATCAGTGGAAAAAAGCATTATTGTTGTTTTATAAAGTGTGTGCGTTTTTTTCTTGTAGCTGTTGTGTGTTAAGGATAGAACTAAAAACTGTTGTGGGGGACATATTGTACCTGTGCTATGCTGTGCAAATACGGAAAACAATACGGTGTGAATTTCGTCTGAATTTGGCAGCTATATCGAATGAATCATCTGTCTCACTACATGCCAAACTTCATTATTCTTTCAGAGATAATTAACGTTTTGAAAGATTGAAATCATCAGACATTATGCTAAACATTTACAGAATACGACCATCTTGCGACGTAAATTGCATAAGCATTTTCAATAGAACGACGATTTAACGTACAGTGTTTAATTAAAACTGTTAATGCTACTTGACTCAGCTATGTATAAATACGTCACGATGACACCATATCTGTATTCAGTTGGGGGTTTTTGAGCTCCGCGACGTTTCGAAAGGTTTATTATCCTCGTTTTTGCGCTGAACATTAAAACACGTTTGTGATAGGACGGGAATCAGTCAAACTGTTTAGCGAGTGCTTGTCACAAAACCTGTATACTGAACGCATCCCAGACGTACCAGTTGGATTTTGCATGACTGAATCGCGTGCGAGCCATCTATTACCGAAGTACAAAACTGCATTACAGTCCGAATAAATTAATCATTTTCATTTATTGGCAAAACGAAATCTGGGCTCTTGTTTTTCTTTTCGTCTTACACACATCTGTGTTCTGATAGAAAAAAAAATGTCTTTGTGTGCGCCAGTTTTGTGGCTGTTAAATTAATTAGCTTTCATTCATAGACGTATTCCATTATACACCTCTGAATGTATTTACTCATCTTGACACTTACATTCATACATTCTTGTTTTCAATCGCCATTTTTTTTTAGATTGCTTGAGTCACTGTGCAAGTGTTTTAAACGTTCGGCCAGTATGGAAGATTTCATTTGTGATGTTGGTTTTTTCATCATATCGTCTGTGTCGTCATGCCAGTGGTTACACATCATCACACGCGAGGAGTAACGTCCCAAGCAGGGGTTCGACCCATATTTTCGAAGCAATCTTAACCTACGAAATCATAAAACCATCGTAACATATGACGTCATTATGGTGTGTGCTGTAGTGACGTTACAATCTACAATGCTTTTACGACTTCGTAGCGCTAAGATGGCTTCGAAAATGTGGCCACGGGATTGTTATAGTAAACCCCTTAGTTTATTGCATTAGTAATGGTAAGAATTGAAGTCGGGCGTTATGATTACTATAGTAATTAAAACATAATAATGCATAATGTATACACAGCATTTCATATATGTCGCCGAACCGCACAGCTATAGTAAATATTGCATTATGTTATTAAAATGTTTATTCTGAATAAACTTCATATCGCATACAACCTCGTGTAATAACCTTTATATCTCCACACGTGTCATTCGACCGGTCCGCTCGTTGCATGTTCAGTTGGACGAGCGATCGCGGTCGTTCGTCAGACTGGTGCTTGCGCCTAACTTTAAATGAACGTGATATGACTGGAAATGATGGTGCCAGTCAAATTGTTCGCGAACATTTGGCCATCCTGAACATGCTGCTGGAAATAAGGGTCTTTGGTGATGATCATACTTAGAATCTATTCAAACATTTAAACGGTTTGATTGCTGTTTTCATTAAGCGTGTTCAGACTGCTAGACTTTAATATGCAGGTGCCGTAGTAGTGTAGTTCTAAAACTGAATGGGACTTAGGCCCATGTATTTGTCGTTAAACAAAACAAACTGTCTCGCTGTTTATGTATAATTAACAAAATGACCTTTTAGCATCGTATTTATTACGCGAGTGCTATAGCTTTACCATCACGTGCTTGTTGGTTTTATTATCACGTGTTTGTTATAGTTTTACTATCGCGTGCGTGCTATAATTTTACAATAGGATTAGGTTGGATAACATATTAACGCGCTTATATCCAATTAAGGTTCAAGCACGTCTCTCCCGGGCACAATCCCTGACTTCGCCTCATTTTACTATAACGCGTGTATTAGTCAAAAGGCGATGGCGACGTTTTGCGGTTTTATTCCCATTTTATGTTTTCGCGTTTTAACGCCACTTCTCATAAACTGCAACCCCTAGACTCGGTTAACAGTTGCACCTATGTATGTCCATCTCAGTTTAAAATAAAAATATTAAATACATCTTTTTTCTTCTTTAAATGTTTTTTTTTTTTGGGGGGTGGGGGGGGGGGTGGGTGGGGAGGGTTATCCAGCATGTTACATCACAAATGTTTTCTTTATTCATTGAATGAATATGGTAGACAAGACATTTTCATTCCTCGGAAATATTGCTATTACAGTAGGCTAAGTGTTGCAGTACCTGGATTCAGATAATGAATTAATGTGCCTCATTGTGTTCCAGCACTACATATATAGCTTCATATCTAAGTACATTGCGTGTGTAAATGTTGTCAACGGCCATATTCGCTTGCATTATCACGTGTGAATGAGTTTGGAGAGTCTGTGTTGTGAAGTTTAGTTTACTAGTATTGACTTTTGGTCACTCCTGTTACTCACTCATTTGTGTTTGTCTGGTTTTATTCTATATATAATATTCGTGATCATTTTTAGCTTCTACTGGTTTTTAACATGTACGATTAGCAGTAGAGCTAGTAGCCTAGTTGCCTTGGACGGAGTTGGTTGCGCGTTGTGTTTAATGCCAATCAAGTACTGGCCCATTGCTCACGCTGTTAATTCATATTTATTTTGTACATTTGTAAATAACATGTTGTCTAGTTGTTTGATTGTCTACTTAACTCTAACTAATCATGCTAAGGCATAAAAAAGTATGTGTTTCCGGGAACCCGACCCGAACTAAAAAAAGGATAGACCTAAAAAAATGTTTTTTAATGTATTTTCTT
This sequence comes from Gigantopelta aegis, assembly GCF_016097555.1. Taxonomy (NCBI): domain Eukaryota; kingdom Metazoa; phylum Mollusca; class Gastropoda; order Neomphalida; family Peltospiridae; genus Gigantopelta; species Gigantopelta aegis. Next base: position 70,514,684 of record NC_054704.1, read on the forward strand.
TTTTCCAATCTTATTTATTAATATACAGGTGAAAAGATTTAAAATGTGGGGTGGGGTGGTTGGGGGGGGGGGGGGGGGTGTAAGCTGACCTACTCTATGTAATTTATTCAGCATGTTCGCGGAAACGCACACTTTTTAAATGCCTAATGAGAACTCTGTATATATGTATTTCATAAATGAATTATTTTGACATTGGAGGACTGGGAATTCCCAAAAGGACAATACAAAATCTGTATAGATCTGGTGATCATTTTGTAGACATCATACATGTATGAAACCGGTTTTCAAAACCTCATTATATGCAGAAGAACATTGGTCGGCAGCCTCATCGGCTTAAGGCGATCTTTACGACACCTCGGCAAGCCTTATTGGACAATTTATAAATATGTATATACAGCAATCGTTATACAGTATTTATTTATTGTATAGATATATACTTGCTGGAGTGCTACAAGAGTGCTACAAGCCCCTGTGGTTGACAGCATTTTCAAGTCATTCATGATATTGTAAAAATCCCATGCAGTTTATTAGTACATATTTCCCAGTCGCCGCCAGTTTAAAATAGTACTAAGGCATGGGCTTCAAAGTATACTTTCCCTCCTTATAACAGTGCTGGGAGTTTCGTTACTATTAGTATAGCCCATAGAAATGGGGGTTTTAACGGGGGTAAGGGAAACAAGTTATTTAGGGGATGGTATCAAACTCGATTTCCTAGTCTATACAGAGCAAAATGGCAATGTTTCTAATGGCATTTGAAAAAAAAAAATTCATAAAAGTTTTCTTTCTCTATTCATGTATTGAGACACACAAAACGTTCTTAGGTGGTATGCACCACCACCCCCCCCCCCCCCCCCCCAGGTTCCTACGGGTCTGAGTATGAATACTTCTCTTCTCCATAACAATAGTTATACCCCCCTCCATTACGTTTTTGTTATTCATCATCTCCAAAAATATATATCTACATTGTTAATTAATATTCATAATAGTTGGTGGAGTGTATGCAAGCTAACGTAATTTTAAAATACAGACTACTGATCCTAATTATCATGCATTGTAAAATATATTCGGTCATTACACATTATATGGATTGTTAAATATCACGCATAACTAACAAGTTCTTGCTGAAATTATCAATTTTGGTAACTCCAATGTGTTTCTGGTCATCCTGATGTTTGTTATGTTATACATCTAACTTCATAAAAGATTAAAATATATATATATATATATGTAGGCCTACCTCCAATACTAGTGTCAGAGACTCTATTATCGTACGTGGTTAAATCTTGTTCCTGTTGAATCTCAAATAAAGTATTTTTTATCCTCTATCACCCTACCGTGAGGACATCTATCAGTATTTCTTTGTTAACCAATACAGTTATATATATTTATAGGTTTATACTGTAAGTACACGACTTGTTTATTGTTAAAACAAAGCTCTATTTATTGTTGAACCAGTGCTGTTTTCTCTGTCATTTTGTTTGAGATGTATCATCAAACTGCTGAACAGAAGTCAATACACGTTATCCTGTGTAAGATGGTGAGGTGTGTAGCATTTCAAGTGAAAACTTCTGTCTGCTTATAGTACATTATAGCACACACGTTTTTTGTATTTAAAAACAAATATTATTCAAACAGTGTTAACCGTGGGACATTATGAAGCAAACTGGACTTTATTAGAAATTTTTGTTTTCAGGTGGTAATGAGAGGAAATTGTAATTGTTTTTTTAAATGTAGATTTAAAGAAAATATGTGAAAATTGAATCAAAAACTTAGTGTATGATATCTAAAACATTAAAAATATATACACATAAAACAAAAATTGGGGTTTTTTTTAATTTGTATTTGGCAGCTATGTATTCATACCTTGTGTTGCCACTGTAAAAGAAATGAAAGTTTCATGCACAAAATAACACACACACACACACACACACATACACACATACACACATACACACACACACACACACACACACACAACCACACACACAACCTAAGGGTAGTGATTAGCGTGCATGTTTTCTCTCGGGTGACTGATCGCTTTGTGTTCACAGCACTGCTTTCTTGTACACCCATGTCATGCCTAGTAACCCCAAGTAACCCATAGAAACCTTCTCAAAATGTCTACACAGAACTAAAAACTTAATATAATGTTAGTCCAGACATCGCAATAAAACATTGTCAATAAACATCAGCCATTTCATTTGTAATGTTTAAAAATCGGCCATTTTCATTTTTGTGATTGAACAACATACATTTCATACTTCAAGCCATGTAAAGTATGCTTCCACATTAAATTTTGTAAGTTGCTAACTCTGATTTTACTGTTTAATATATAATACTCAACACAATACAACATCTGTGAACTGTTACTAACATTGTGTATATTGATATTGATCGTGTGCTGTGTAATAATATTATGGACTGAAATGGCTCATATCAGTCTTGTACACATTAAAACTGAATTCAGATGAATCTCTCGTTCAGTGTCAACACTCAAGGATATGACATTCCCCTTTAAGGTGTGGCAGTTCTACCAACACTTTCAAAGAATTCTCTCTCTTTTTGTGTGGGGGGAAAAAAAGCCATTTGGAAAAGAAAAACAACAGTTTTAAAGAACAGTTCTAGTTTATAGCATTTGTGACATGTTTGTATTTTTTAATATATATATTTTTTTAACCAATATAGCCTCTTTTTAAAAATTAATGGAAATATATATTTTTTAAATCTTGCTTATAATATGTATATCTTTATATTTCGGGTCACCCTAATCATGTTTACAAAAAGGGTAATTTCGTTAAAACCTTTCTTCCAGTACCAAAACACAATTTGAAAGTTCATCCCAAATGTAGTTATTAGTATGTTTTTTTAAGTTTGTCATGTTTTTTATTTAAAAATAATTTTATTACCTAGAAATATTACAATCAAGTGTATTTAAATGACAAACTCGTGGTAGCCCATTTCACTAAAGCTAATATGGGAATGTGATTTTCTTGACTGTAGACGCTGAAGTTAAGTGATAACACTAGGTGTTCCAGTAAGCTGCAGTATGTCCTGTCCATCCATTGCTTCATCGTGTGATGTTCATGGTCTTTTTTTATAAACTGCTCATTGTTTCATTGGTCATGTTTTTATCTAGGCATTTCAGATTTATTATGTGTCACTTGGAAAAAAAATTCATACTGAATTATGTGTTTGTTATTATTTTTATCATAAATGACTGGAGGGTCATTTATGGGTGGGGAGTGGATCTGGTTAAATACAAATGGAAGAAAGGAAGGAAATGTTTTATTTAACGATGCACTCAACACATTTTATTTATGGTTATATGGCGTTGGACATATGGTTAAGGACCACACAGGTATTGAGAGAGGAAACCCACTGTCACCACTTCATGGGCTACTGTTTTCAATTAGCAGCAAGGGATCTTTTATATGCACCATCCCAGACAGGATAGTACATACCACAGCCTTTGTTACACTGGTTGTGGAGCACTGGCCAGAACGAGAAATAGCCCAATGGGTCCACCGACGGAGATTGATCCAGGAAATACAAATGGCACCAAATTACTTAAATTTATGGGTGTTGATAAATATTGTTTCATTGCCTGACACCCTTCTTTTGAGAATGGTTTGCACATCACTACATAGGTCTATAGCACCAGTAAAACTTATTTATATAGATTAAAATATTTTCAAGTTCAAGTAAACTAAGTTGAAAACAGGCTGCCTGCCAATCATGGATGAAAGAGGCAGTAATACAATGGATCCACTGTGGGGGATCGAAACCACAACCTATTGCACCTTGGTAGTGTGTTCTCCAATCACAACCGTCGCACATAAAGGTACACAATTTACAACCCAGTTGTAACGTATCCAGGAAGGAAGGAAATGTTTTTATTTAACTATGCACTCAACACATTTTATTTACAAGTTATATGGCATCGGACATATGGTTAAAGACCACACAGATATTGAGAGAGGAAACCCGCAGTCGCCACTTCATGGGCTACTCTTTTCGATTGGCAACAAGGGATCTTTTATATGCAACATCTCAGACAGGATAGTGCATACCACGGCCTTTGGTACACCAGTTGTGGAGCATTGGCTGGAACAAGAAATAGCCCAATGGGTCTACCAACGAGGATCGATCCTAGACCGACCGTGCATCAAATGAACACTTTACCACTGGGCTACTTCCCGCCCCTAACTTGTGTCCATGTAATTCTATTAAAGGGACATATTCTAGTTTTTAAACACTAAGGCATATTTTTTACTATTAGAGCCCATTTTTGATAACTGAAGTCATACTTTACTTAGATTTTATTGTTTAGATTATCCATCTCCGTACATTCGATGTGTTTTGGGTGTTTTTAATATGACAAAATGCATTTCTCTTATTCTGCTCTGAGAAGTAACAGTCATGGAGTCGAGTTTTGGTCTGTTTTTAGAGGGTATTTCACCATTTCAAAGTCACAGACTCATGTTTCACTCAATTGTAACTTTATCCAAATGTGTTAAGGTTTGTAGACTAACTAAACTTAGTGTTAATTTTCACGGGTTGAAACTAGGGTGTGTCCCTTTAACATGCCTATACCTATATTCATTGAAGGTTCAGGCACGTCCATTCTATACCCAGTCGCTGACAGGGCCAGTGGCTAGGCACAGGACACAAGGGTACTTAATTTAGGGGACAATGTAAAGACTTGTGACTCATCACAGATGATATGGGTACTGTACAATCTATGTCCAGGTCTCCTGTAACAAGAACCCATTTCTCATTTCAGCCAGTGCTCTACAACTAGTGTAACAAAGGCCATGGTATGTAATATGTTGTCTCTGTGATGGTGCATGTAAAAGATCCTTTGCTGCTAATCGAAAAAGAGTAGCTCATGAAGTGGTGACAGTGGGTTTCCTCTCTCAATATCTGTGTGGTCCTTAACCGTAAATAAAATGTATGGAGTGAGTCATTAAAAAAACATTTCCTTCCTTCCTGTAACAGATCAGCAGTAGACTAGACTTAATATATAGATACAAAACCTCAACAGCAGGGTGACAAAACTCAACAGCCAGGCTATAATGGGGTAGTGCGAACACTGAAGTATAATATTTTATAGCTCATTTAAGGACACAAATAGGCACTGGGCATGTTAAGTGGTGTTTGAACAGGCTTTTTTTCCTTTTCTTTTTTTAAAATTTGACATCGGGAGGGAAAAAAAGGTGAGCGCATCCCCATTTGGATCCATGCTTGATGAATGATGGAAGACATTAGGAGTTCTGAAATTTATTAACATATAAAGCTAAATGCAACATTTTCATGAAGACTCAGTCTTTTGTGTATTCTTATTGCAGTTCCACTTTCATGTAGTTACACTATATGAACTACAGGTTGGACTATACCAATTCAAATCCCATAGGCGACCATGTTAACGTTTGTGTTTAAAAACACTATATGCAATATATCAACCAAACTGTGACCCATAAATATCAGTACTACAACCCCTACCTCAAAGTATTAACTGCAGAAAATGGTACCTTTCATGGCTCATTTTCGGTATAACCAGATGTTTCTGCAACACCCCTAGTTTCGCACAAAATTTTAGTACTTTTTTTTACAGGTACCCCATACATGTTCCAAGCACAAGGCTACTTGACACGGTGGTACTACATCAAATAAAATTGCATACATTTTTAGCCCAGATGAAACTAATTTTTTTTACAACCAACACACTCACATTTATAACCAATCACAGGACTTGTGGTGTTAACTTCTCTATCAAAAGTTCGGTACACCTCGAACTACGACCCAGCCGGAAATTAATTGGTATAGTGCAACCTACAGCCACTACATATCTTCCATCTATTTCAATACATGGTGAAGGCTGAAAGGAGAAACCTGCTGCCACATATGCTGATCCAACCAAATAACAGCGTGGGATTTGTTATATGCACTTTCCCATAGACTTGTACACATAATATTTATAGGGCTTCACAGTAATTGGTTCGGACATAACAAAAACTTGATGGAAGGAAATGTTTTATTTAACGACACACTCAACACATTTTATTTGCATATTTTATATGACATCAGACATATGGTTAAGGACCACACCGATATTGAGAGAGGAAACCTGCTGTCACCACTTCATGGGCTACTCTTTCCAATTGGCAAGGGATCTTTTATATGCACCATCCCACAGACAGGGTAATACATACCACAGCCTTTGATATACCAGTCATGGTGCACTGGCTGGAACGAGAAATAGCCCAATGGGTCCACCGATGGGGATCGATGCCAGACCGACCACGCATCGAGCGAGTGCTCTGCCACTGGGTTACGTCCTGCCACAGCTTCCTCTGATGACTACGAGTCAGAATTATCACGTTTGACACCCAACAGCCGATGATTAATAAATCAATGTGCTCTAGTTGTGTCGTTACACAAAACAAACTTCCATCTTTCAATTCAGTTTTCTTTCCACTTTAAAAATGTCTGATACAATGTGATGTTTAGTGTCATATTAAATTTAACTATTACCACCAATATTAAACTGATTTTGAGAAGAAGAAAAAAAGATATTTAACAAATCCAGGTTTTCATAGGTCAAATATTTATTCTTTTTGATCTGGGTCTCACACAGTGTTTCCAGTTTCCAACCCCATACAATGAATGCTGAGATATCTGACATTCAGCACTACTCAGCTCACAGGCTTGACGAGTCTACCTCAGTTTCTATATAGCCGTGCAATTGTATATAATGTGATTATGACTCCTTAATTTTGTCACTTGGTCAGAATTTCACACTAATGTGTAGGATGATCCAGAGTCTACACTGTTCAGTTATCATCTGATGATTCTTCCTCAGCCTCTTTTAACCATTTAATTAGAGGGGCCACCTGAAACAAGACAAAAATATGTTGTTAACGAGTAATAAAAAAAGATGTTCATCAAAACACAAGATCAACATAATCAATCACAAATGGGAAATAAAATACCTTGATTCCAAATTCGCCATGGCAATTAGCAGTACCCATTACTAAAAAGTTGTTGCGAAATTGATCTGCATTTTTATCTATGTTTATTTTTGTATACAAAGAGAAAAATATAATAAGCACAAACTTCACCACACAAAGACAATGTATACTTACAAGCTATAAAAATATGGACAGAACATGTTGGTTTTTTATCTCCATAGATAAAATAAAATATTAGTCTACATTCATGTCCCTGGAGTGATGTATTATTGTAGTAAATACTATTTAACTATGGAATGAACCTGTTTTGTGATCTCCATGGACACCTGAATGTCGTCAGTGTCTTATCTATATATGGACTGTGCCTGTTTTCTGATCTCCATGGAGACCTGAATGTCCTCGGAGTCGGGCGTGTCCTTGTGGTAAATACAATCTATATATGGACTGTACCTATTTTTTTATCTCCATGGAGACCTGAATGTCGTCAGTGTCTTATCTATATATGGACTGTGCCTGTTTTGTGATCTCCATGGAGACCTGAATGTCCTCGGAGTCGGGCGTGTCCTTGTGGTAAATACAATCTATATATGGACTGTACCTATTTTTTGATCTCCATGGAGACCTGAATGTCTTCAGTCTTATCTATATATGGACTGTCCCTGTTTTCTGATCTCCATGGAGACCTGAATGTCCTCGGAGTCGGGCGTGTCCTTGTGGTAAATACAATCTATATATGGACTGTACCTGTTTTCTGATCTCCATGGAGACCTGAATATCCTCCGAGTCGGGCATATCCTTGTGGTAAATACAATCTATATATGGATTGTACCTGTGTTTTTTATCTCCATGCAGATCCTGAATGTCCTTGGAGTCCAGTATGTACTTATGGTAAATACTATCTATATATGGACTGTACCTGTTTTCTGATCTCCATGGAAACCTGAATGTCGTCGGAGTCGGGCGTGTCCTTGTGCCACTGGAAGATGGCGGTCTCCTCCAGCAGGTCCATCTCGTACAGGTTGTGGACGATCTTCACCACGCAGTGCTTGACAACAACACTCTCAATGCTGAACTCCTGTACACAGCAACAACAACAACTGGTGAACACAGTGAGGAACAGCGCACACAACACACAACTTGAATAAACATAGCGTCTTCAATGTAACAATGCACACAGAACAACTTTTAACAAACAAACATTATTTTGTTTTATAATCTTCACCACGCAGTGCTTGACAACAACACTCTCAATGCTGAACTCCTGTACACAACAACAACAACTGGTGAACACAGTGAGGAACAGCGCACACAACACACAACTTGAATAAACATAGCGTCTTCAATGTAACAATGCACACAGAACAACTTTTAACAAACAAACATTATTTTGTTTTATAATCTTCACCACGCAGTGCTTGACAACAACACTCTCAATGCTGAACTCCTGTACACAGCAACAACAACAACTGGTGAACACAGTGAGGAACAGCGCACACAACACACAACTTGAATAAACATAGCGTCTTCAATGTAACAATGCACACAGAACAACTTTTAACAAACAAACATTATTTTGTTTTATAATCTTCACCACGCAGTGCTTGACAACAACACTCTCAATGCTGAACTCCTGTACACAACAACAACAACTGGTGAACACAGTGAGGAACAGCGCACACAACACACAACTTGAATAAACATAGCGTCTTCAATGTAACAATGCACACAGAACAACTTTTAACAAACAAACATTATTTTGTTTTATAATCTTCACCACGCAGTGCTTGACAACAACACTCTCAATGCTGAACTCCTGTACACAACAACAACAACTGGTGAACACAGTGAGGAACAGCGCACACAACACACAACTTGAATAAACATAGCGTCTTCAATGTGACAATGCACACAGAACAACTTTTAACAAACAAACATTATTTTGTTTTATAATCTTCACCACGCAGTGCTTGACAACAACACTCTCAATGCTGAACTCCTGTACACAACAACAACAACTGGTGAACACAGTGAGGAACAGCGCACACAACACACAACTTGAATAAACATAGCGTCTTCAATGTGACAATGCACACAGAACAACTTTTAAGAAACAAACATTATTTTGTTTTATAATCTTCACCACGCAGTGCTTGACAACAACACTCTCAATGCTGAACTCCTGTACACAACAACAACAACTGGTGAACACAGTGAGGAACAGTGCACACAACACACAACTTGAATAAACATAGCATCTTCAATGTAACAATGCACACAGAACAACTTTTAACAGACAAACATTATTTTGTTTTATAACACTACTTCAGCATATTGGTTAAATCATTAATCTTCGGCTACTGGATGTCAAACATTTGTTTTGTTTTAAAACACCACTAGAGCACATCGATTATTTAATCGTCAATTGGAGGTCAAAAAATTATTTTGTTTTACAACACAACTAGAGAAAATTGATTAATTAATCATTGTCTATTGAATGTCAAATATTTGTTTCATTTTACATGTCTAGAGCACATCGATTAAATTATTAAGCATTGGCTATTGGATGTCAAACATTAGTTTTGTTTAACGACACCACTAGAGCACATTGATTTATTAATCATCGGCTATTGGATGTCAAACATTTGTTTTGTTTTACAACAAAACTAGAGCACATAGATTTATTAACCTTCGGCTATTGGATGTCAAACATCTGGCAATTCTTACATGTAGTGTTCAGAGGAAACCCACAATATTTTTCCAATAGGAGGAAGGAATTTTTGACATGGATTTTCCCATAGACAGGACAGTACATACCATGTCCTTTGATATTCCAGTTTTGAGGCACACTGGTTAGGACTGAAAAGCCCAATCAGAGAAAGGGTCCAGTAATGGGAGGATTCAATCCTTTGACTAAAAAACCTCTAGGTGAGCGCTCTACCGCCTGAGCTATATCCCAGCTGTGATACCTCTATAGAGGATGTACGGATAACCAACAAACCTCGATTGCTTGCAGACAGTCCAGCTGACCTTCACTGCTCCGGATGTAGTTTTTCAACAGACCCAAATGTTTTTTCAAAAACTGAAACAAAAACGATCAAGTATTAGTCCATATTCATAGATTAAATGTTTTATCTAAAACTAAAAAATAAGTCAGATATAAGTCTATATTCATAAACAAATGTTTTATCAACAACTGAATCGTAAATGTTCAAACATATTTGCTGTCTAATGCAGTCTAATGCAGTCTGATTTACGCCAAATAAAATCTGGGCCAAAATCACCTAATATCTCATCAAAGGCAATACCCAATACATAATTTACTGGCTCCTGGGTAACAAGCAGGAAAATATTAATTATAAAGAAAGTACCTTCTGGTTTGGCAACAGCCAAACTTGAGTCTATAGAATGGACTACAAAAATTGTGAATCTTAGAAAAATAACTTAAAGGTTTTTAGAGCAGACACAAGTTCAGATGGATCCTGGGTGTTGCATATCTCGACATGAAAAATGAGGGGAGTTAATTGCTTCCCTAACTCAGATTATGGGGAGCCATTTAAAATAATAATAGGGCTCACACCAGAAATAATTTAGTTTTAATCAATTTTGAATTACATGTATGTAAAATATTTACTTGAGAATTATGAAAAAAGGGCTAATTGGCCAACTTTTATTGGCCAACTACTAACTGTTGTAGCTATTTTATAAAAATTAGCAATTGTTTAATTTAGCAATGGTCAGGGAGAGCCCTGTATTACCATATTGATACCATATAAATTCACATTCTAGAGGAGCTAAAAATTACTCAGGGGGGTGATGGAGAGTGAGAGTGATAGCTCCCCTTAAATATCAAGTTCTGGCCCCAGTTTACAAAGCAATCTTAGCGCTAGGATCACTGTAAAAGTGAATGGCTACTGTATGCACTTAAGATGATCTTAGCGCTAAGATCACCGTAAAAGTGAATAGCTATTGTATGCACTAAAGATGATCTTAGCGCTAGGATCACTGTAAAATGAATAGCTACCGTATGCACTTAAGATGATCTTAGTGCTAAGATCACTGTAAAAGTGAATAGCTACGGTATGCACTTAAGATGATCTTAGCACTAAGATCACCGTAAAAGTGAATAGCTACTGTTACACTTAAGATGATCTTAGCGCTAAGATCACCGTAAAATGAATAGCTACCGTATGCACTTCAGATGATCTTAGCGCTAAGATCACCGTAAAAGTGAATAGCTACCGTATGCACTTAAGATGATCTTAGCGCTAAGATCACTGTAAAAGTGAATAGCTACCGTATGCACTTAAGATGATCTTAGCGCTAAGATCACCGTAAAAGTGAATAGCTACCGTATGCACTTAAGATGATCTTAGCACTAAGATCACTTCGTGGAACTGGGCCCAGGTGTCACTTTGTCTCATATTTAAACTCTGACTTCTAGAGACAAAACTTACAGGTTTGAGATAGGTCAAAAGCTGATTGGATTCCTTGGCTCCACTCTCTTTGAGCAGAAGGTCGAGCAACGACTTCACCAGCATCACATGGACATCGTTAATAGCGATGTTGTAGGCATGTCTGAAACACAAAAACAGACTTGTGTCATGTTTTACTGTGTGTATCGTCACATATATAATGTTTGTTACAGGTGTTATGCATTTCAGTAGAGTGTAAATGTTTCATTCCTGTAACAAAAATCAGAAATATACTGAAGGAAAGAAATTAGGGAACACACATGTTATCTGAGACCAAATTTAATTCACTATTAGAGATGTTTTGCTTGTATAAAATACAAAAATGTAAAGTTGTACAGAATGTTAATAGAAGAAGAAGGAAATGTTTTATTTAACGATGCACTCAACACATTTTATTTACGGTTATATGGCGTCAGACATATGGTTAAGGACCACACAGATATTGAGAGTGGAAACCCGCTGTCGCCACTTCATGGGCTACTCTTTTCGATTAGCTGCAAGGGATCTTTTATATGCACCATCCAACAGACAGGATAGAACATACCACAGCCTTTGTTACACCAGTTGTGGAGCACTGGTTGGAACGAGAAATAGCCCAATGGGTCAACCGACGGGGATCGATCCTAGACCAACCGCGCATCAAGCAAACACTTTACCACTGGGCTACGGAATGTTAATACTGCGTGATTAACTATTAGTAACATGGTTATATCCTGATACTATGGATGACGGTTTTGGTTGCAGTCAGTATTTAATGTTACTATTTTTGTGTTCCCTTTTTGCCACCCATCAGTATTTGTTAAGAAGAATGCCTCAACAACAAGTAAATAATTTTATTTGAAACTATTTCTTCTTGGTTCACATGAATTTTATAAATATCATTCAGTGTTTTTAAAATACATTATTCTAAGTATTCACCTTCCAACAGCAAAAGCCTTATTAATTTTGTTTGTAGTTTTATGAGCATAAATTGGAAATAAAACAAAGGTTGAAATAAAAAATTATGAACTAAAATAATGAAAAATTTCTCATATTGCACGTCTGCACTGTTTGTAAGCAACAAACACTGTGAAATAAAACATATAAAAACTCAGTGACGTACTTCAGTGAGTTCACTTCTAGAATCTGGTTGTCAACTCCGATGTTCTCCTCTTTAGCTCTCTGTAGAGTATCCAGCAACTCCGAGTAAAACACTGTGAACAAACAAACCAAACAAACTAAATAAATATTTGAAGAGAGAAAAAGCAGTGATGCTATTGTCAGTAAATATTTTGAGTGTAGCACAAGAACTGGAGGGTATAAACTGTACAGGTATGAATAGTTCACACTGGTAATAAGGTATCAGAAACGTGTCTGAAATCAGTGATAACAAGACATCAGTTTTATAGACATGAATGCAGATTTACACAAGCTGGTTAATTAGCATTTGCTAATATTGCCAGCTTTATTGCCAGCTTTATTGCCAACATCATAGACAGACCACAATTCACAACTCAATGCAGAACATCCACACAGCTTATACACAGGGTGATCGAAAAGTGCTCAGCCTAACTAGAATGGAATTGTGTCTAAGGGCATGCCTACCTGTTACTTTTTAAGGTTATCCCTATGAGGTCCAAACATTTCTTCCAATGCTGCTGCAGTGCCTGGATCCCTCTGATGAAGAAGGATTCTTCCTACAGGTTGAAAATCTCCACCACAACATCACAAATGACATCCTTATAAGTGGCTTTATGCCTGCCAGCTAACTCCTTGTTTAGGTGAGGAAATAGATGAAGTCAGACAGTGCTAGATCTGGGGAATATGGTGGGTATTCAACAAACTGGAAGGCACAGTCATGTATTTGATGGAACAACACATCTTTTATTAACTATCCACCATCAACAGCACATTCGGCAGGATGTTCTGAATTTATTTGTGTAGGAATATTACTTCACTGACAACGTGATTAGCTGCTAGCCTTGTATAATCATGTCGTGCACATGGTCCCTTCCTAATTAGGCTGAGAACTTTTTGATCACCCATCTAAGTAGATAATGTTTATATTCCAGAATGACCATCAATTTTATTCAGTGTTAACAAATGGAGAATCATCCACTCATCTCCTTATAATGTTTTAAACCGACATCCAGTTATCCTCATAAAATCATGAACACAGACAATTCACAAATGAATGCAGAAATCCAACACTGTAGATATGCAGATGATGCTTGTTATGAGGAAGAATAGAGTTCCTATGTTTCTATTCTAAGACAACTGGGCTTGTTTCAGCAGAAATAACACAGTCACAAGAGTTTGATCTTGCATGTCTTCGATTCGGATCATTCCTAGTATTTGAATGAGCACAAGTCAAAAAAGGTTTTATGAAAGAATGCACCACACGTCATTGGCTACATAGTGTCTGCAGTAATCGAGCGAGAAGGCTTTTTAAAACACAATTAACACTTCACATATCTTCAATTTCATTATACCACAAACTACTTTTGTTGCATCAGAATGAACACAATCAACAAACACTGAATAGCACAAAGACACATTTTGTACCTTACATTGCTTTGCTTCAGTTTTGTTATCCAGTCTATTCTGTTGCCTTGAATACAAACTAAAACAACACACTATATGTACATAATTCCACAATGCCAGCTAGCTCCATTGTTTTGGAGTTGTCACAAAGTGAAACACTGGTCAGCAGAAAGAAATGTTATATTTGGTAATGTGTAATATATCTTTGATTCCTTACTGCAGCTAACTCAAACTAGAAATCTGGAGGATTAAAAAAGATCATGGTTTGATCTAATACCATCTACATGTCGTCTTACTGCACTAGAGGTTTAAAATAGAGTTTTAGAAAAGACAATGGTTTGATTTCATTGTCATTATCCAGTCTTATTGCACTTTTATTAACACAGGTTGATAACAGTATTTTAGAAAAGATAATAGTTTGATTTAATTATCATCATGTAGTATTATTGCATAGGTTGATAAAGAGTATTTTGATAAAGACAACAGTTTGATTTAATTGTCATCATCTAGTATTATTGCATAGGTTGATAAAGAGTATTTTGATAAAGACAACAGTTTGATTTAATTGTCTTCATCTAGTATTACTGCATAGGTTGATAAAGAGTATTTTGATAAAGACAACAGTTTGATTTAATTGTCATCATCTAGTATTATTGCATAGGTTGATATAGAGTATTTTGATAAAGACAACAGTTTGATTTAATTATCATCATCTAGTATTATTGCATAGGTTGATAAAGAGTATTTTGATAAAGACAACAGTTTGATTTAATTGTCATCATCTAGTATTATTGCATAGGTTGATAAAGAGTATTTTGATAAAGACAACAGTTTGATCAGATAGCACTGGGCCAGCTAACATTATCCAAAATGAATGAAGAAAAATTGAGCACAGCATGTTTTAGAAAAGCATCAATTGAGACAAGGTCAACTACCAGTTCCAAGGGTAGAAGGGAGGAAATCACAACCACAGAAACGATGATGAGCACTACGAACAGCGTGCACGGTCTGGTGAGTCCATGCAGCCAGGCTTAAAGAGAAAAAACACACTCTTACTCACCATGCGTTTACAATGTAATCAAATGAACAAATGTCCTCTGTGATTAACTGTGATAAATAAACCATCACTACCAGTGTCTGAACTTTACTTCATAACAGCCACATTTCCACACAAAAAAACCTTCGGTTCCTGATAAACACTGTGTACAGTGAAACCTCTCAAGACCGGACCCTCTATTCTCCAATTAAAATTAGCTCCACTATTACATGTGGATCTAACACCAGCCAGTTGGAGCTCATGTCCACCAATCAAAACCTTACTTGCAGAATCATGCCAGTGATTTAAAAATAATTTGAAAACATTCCGAATTATCCTGAGGGTATACGATATGTTTCATGTGAATTACGAATGCCTTATTTAGACCAGTAGAACTAATTTTAATCGGATTGCTAACAACACTGCATAGTCCCCAATGTCCAGGTAACATTTCGTCTGTAAATAATAATTTAAATATTGACCAATCACACTTCGCCTTTTATAACGTTATTTGGGAGCATACAAATTCTAAAAATATCGGGGCGAGTCTATTTTAGTCACTGCAGTATAGCGAACCATACCAATGCGTACGGTGTGGGTTATCAGTCTTCAATTTTACATTAAAAATTATTTATTTATTTATAAAAAATTAAAATAAAAAATCAGTCTTCAGTTTTACATTACAAATTATTTATTTTATAAAATAAAACATGTCTTAAGGCATTCGTAATTCACACGAAACATGTCGTATACCAACGTGTCGTGCCAAATTTTCATTGTTTATGTCTTACACACATGTAACTACAAACATTTACAGTATTTAAACAGAAAGGAAAGAAGGAAATGTTTTATTTAACAAAAGCACTCAACACATTTTATTTACAGTCATACAGCGTCAGACATATGGTTAACGATCACACAGATATTGAGGGAGGAAACCCGCTTTCTCCACTTTATGGGCTACTCTTTTTCGATTAGCAGCAAGGGATCTTTTATATGCATCATCCCATAGACAGGATAGCACATACCACAGCCTTTGATATACCAGTCATGGTGCACTGACTGGAGCGAGAAATAGCACAATGGGCCCAATGACAGGGATCGATCCCAAGCATTAAGTGAGTGCTTTGCCACTGGGTTACGCTTCGCCCCTTAATATTTAAGCAGCTGCGTTTAAGTAAAACATGCTTCGCACATTCGTCCCAATATGTCAGAGAAGAAACTCACACTTTGTGTCATCAGGAGGTGGACTGTCCGACTGTGACATGTTATCCTCACTGCCAGTACCCAGACTGGAGAGCTCCTCCTCCTCTTCCGATTCTATTATAATCCCCCACATTGATAGAATTATCTCCTCTTCGTCATCACTCTCACAAGGGTCTGCATAACTAAAGGCTTTACTTTTAATTCCAAATTCTGGTGTCACGTCTAGAAACAAATGTAAATATTGTCAAAATTAGTTATCTTCTCTTCAACATCACTCTAACAAGGTGCATCACAATTAAACGCTTTATTTTTATTGCCAAACTTAGGTACTTAAGTGTGACCTCCCCCCCCCCCCCCCCCCCCCACACACACATCGACAGAGTCATCTCCTCTTCAACATTACTCTCACAAAGGGTTGCATAACTAAAGGCTTTACTTTTAATGCTTATTTCAGGTATCACATCTAAAAACTAATTTAAATATAGTCAACTACAGTTATCTCCTCTTCATAATCACTAGTTAAACTAGCAGCATAGTTAAACACTATAATCAAGTGTTCAATAACATTCTAAATGAGTGCTCAATAACATTATAAACAAGCGTCCAATACACTATAAATAAATGTTCAATAACACTATAAACAAGTGTTCAATAACATTATAAACAAGGGTTCAAGAACACTATAAACAAGTGTTCAAGAACACTATAAACAAGTGTTCAAGAACACTATAAACAAGTGTTCAAGAACACTATAAACAAGTGTTCAATAACACTATAAATAAGTGTTCAATAACACTATAAACAAGTGTTCAATAACACTATAACTAAATGTTCAATAACACTATAAACAAGTGTTCAATAACACTATAAACAAGTGTTCAATAACACTATAAATAAATGTTCATTAACACTATAAACAAGTGCTCAATAACACTATAAACAAGTGTTCAATAACACTATAAACAAGTGTTCAATAACACTATAAACAAGTGCTCAATAACACTATAAACAAGTGTTCAATAACACTATAAACAATAAACAAACAGATAAGGGCTGTAAGGTCAAACACATCCAATCTGTGTTGCGTACAGTCTTAACATACAATGACAATGGCAGCACTGTTTTTAAACTCACCAGGAATTGTAGCAGGATCCTTGGGTCCATCAAACTCATCGACATCTGGCTCAGACATCAGCTGTGTTCCCACTTTCAGTTTTACATCTGGACCAATACACACCTAGAAAACCCCCAAAGATCTTTCAGTTTCGATTAGCCAAATAAAATATAACAGAACTAAGATTCTTTTAAAAAATCTAATAGAAACACCCTGGCAGCGTGACACATTTATCCTGAGAGGCAACAGAAAAAGGTGAAGTGTGCTATATAATGAAGTTATGTTTGGTCTCAAGTCTTCACAAGTGGTCCAAGAATGGTGGGAAATATGAATTAGTGAATAAACGGCATTTGGTAAACAATGTGTTTACTTGTGTGATGTTGGCGATCTTGCCTACATAATCCTGAAGGTCAATAACCATGTGGTTGTATGGTATTCTCAGTTGTAACAAATATAATCTTGTTGACATTATTTTCATATTGTTCAGTTACCTATAAAGACAATTAAAAAAATAAGCATTCTTGCTGTGAAAGATTTAGTATTTGGCAAAAGATTTTCTGCTAAAAGATTTTTTTACTTGTTGTTAAAATAAAGTTTATTGACCCCAGAAAATAAATATAGCAGTGCCAGGGTTGGGGCCCTGGTATCGCTACTTTACAACCATTTAATATGTTAAACATTGTACATAAGTGAATAGTACTGATATATGTTATAGTTACCTCATCCTTTTACAAGAGATTCGTTTAGTTATGACCATAGTTACTGCTAATAAGTTTTGGTGTAAAGCTTAAACACTGAATAACAATCAAAACATGGAATAAATGGATTCCCATGTATTTTATTAATATCTACAGTGATTAAAATGTACAAATTTAAGTTATTTAAGGATTGTCTGTTATTTCTTTTACGTTCATCGGGGTATGAACAAAAAAAATCATCTGCAAACTGTGTGAATTGGCAAAGCCGTTCTCACATAAGTTCGCGGATGTATTGTTTTATGCATACCCAGATGAATGTAAACGAAATAATAGAAAATACTTATAATTCAATTTGAATCATACAGGCTAATAATACTACTAAAACATCATACTTTATTTCAAATTATTTTTTATCCATAAACAATAATGCTCAATAAAACAACTTGCCCGTATAAAATGACGTCATCAGATATGACGTTTCCTGACGACATTATTTTTACGCTCATCGAAAAATGGACCAACTTCCGTTGCTATATCTGGACCAATGGGATGATGTTACGTTGTAATGAATGTAACCAAAATTTAATTAGTATATCTGTAAACTACATGCAAAAAGAGATGACTGACATTCCAGGAGAGGACACATCCTGGGTTGACTGTCACAGCACCGAGGATGGTGACACCACTACACAGCAACGCCGTCTCTATCACACAGTTGTCATGGACTACAACATCGTCCCACAGGTAGGAACCCGAGATCGTCACATTTTCACCTGAAACACAAACGCACAAAATACTGTGAATAGTTTACAGTGTAAATACCATTAAAAAAATAAGGGTCTAATTTACGAAGTCTGTTTTTCTTAAACGCAGGTGTTTAAGCACTGTAAATGTATTTAGTAATACATGTGCATTAGAAAAACAAGCTTCATAAATACAGCCTTAAATGTTTAAATCTAATCAGGTAATTTAGACTGCAAACAACAGGAAGGAAAGGTTCATGGGCTACTCTTTTCAATAAGCAGCAAGGGATCTTTTATATGCACCATCCTACAGACAGGGTAGCATATACCACAGCCTTTGATATACCAGTCGTGGTGCATTGGCTGGAACGAGAAATAGCCCAATGAGCCTACCGATGGGTATCGATCCCACACCGAGCGAGCGCTGTACCACTGGGCTATGTCCCGCTCCGCAAACAACAGTTTCAATATGGAATTAAAAAAAAACCCACATTGGTCACCATCAGTCGGTTGAGTGCTCGCGTCGCAGGATCGAACCACCTTGGTGGATCCATTCAACTGACTGAGTTTTTTCTCATTCTAACCAGTGCACCACAACTGGACAAAGGCCGTGGTATGTGCTTTCCTGTCTGTGGGAAAGTGCATATAAAAGATCCCTTGCTGCATTAGAAAAAATGTAGCGGGTTTCCTCTGATGACTACAAGAATTACCAAATGTTTGATATCCAATAGCCGATGATTAATTAATCAGTGTTCTCCAAACAAAACCAACCAACCAACCAAACATCAGTCAATTCAGGCCCATAGCCAGGATTTTGAGAGGGGGAGTCGTTTAGGCTTTTTGTGAGGCATGAGTTACTTAGGGGGACATCTGGGGGCATATTGAAAAAAAAGCCACTGGTGGAGGGGGGGGGGGGTCAACTGACCCCCCGACCTCCCATTGGCTATGGGCCTGTCCACTGGAATAATGGTGGGGGGATACTTGGGTAAGAGGTTGGATGAATGTATAAAACCCATGCAGATTCATATAATATATATAAACCTGTCAGACAGTTTAGTTTAGTTTCCCAGAATCAAAGTAGAAAAATCCACCTTGCCTACTACCTGTATTTGACTGCAACAGCTACATATGTTAGTGTTCATTAATCTAATAAGGGCGGGACGTAGCCCAGTGGTAAATCGCTTGCTCGATTCGCGGTCGGTCTGTGATCGATCCCCGTCGGTGGGCCCATTAGGCTATTTCTCGTTTCAGATTGTGCACCACAACTGGTATATCAAAGGCCGTGGTATGTACTACCCTGTCTGTGGGATGGTGCATATAAAATATCCCTTGGCTGATAATCGAAAAGAGTAGCCCATGAAGTGGTGACAGCAGGTTTCCTCTCTCAATATCTGTGTGGTCCTTAACCATATGTCCGACGCCATACAACCATAAATAAAATGTGCTGAGTGTGTCGTTAAATAAAATATTTCTTTCTTTCTTTCCATTAATCTAATATAACATCTGCTATCTTGCTATCAGATAATACCACCATGTTTTTAAACTGCTCACACAACAACTCACCAATTTTACAGTTTTTTCCTATAACAGAGTTTGAAATTGAAGAGTTACTGCCTATTGTTGATCCACTCCCAATGACAACATTTTCTTCTAGAGTGCAGCCTCTACAAATAGAAATCAAATGTAATGCTCTTCTGCGAGTGATTCTGTCCGTTGAACTAAAACAGTCACAATGTTTCATTATTTTCTGTTTAAACATGTAAAAAATCCACCATGTTTTCCTGTTTGCAAACAGTTCTTCATTACAAATGTTTTTATACAATATTCTGCCTTTTGAAATCTTTCTTTGATGATTACAAGTCAGTTGACCTGAATAGTATTTAAATAACCTACTGGTTTGAAGTTACTTGTTATATTTAGTACTAACTCATAACAACTGTTAAAGTTGTATACTGCCACTTGTATAATATGAGGGTGGCCGGTGTCATTAACTGAAGATCAGGTCAGGTCAGGTCAGGTCATAGGTTTTAACGTGCACGTTCAGAGCAAGCTGTTGAACTTGTAGCACACGCCTGTCATGGACGAAAGTGTAAACGTTTGTCGGCTCCTCCGTCCAGGACAGATAACTGAAAACGTTCATGGTCGGTCGGCCTTTGTTGCAAAAAAACTGTCAAGGGAGAATACTCCCTAAACCATGTAGTCAATATTGTTCTATTTTTTACAGAATATATTCCAACATAAACATTTTATTAAACTGTATGGAATAATTAATGGTGGCGTAGTACCTTTTGCAATTTTAGTGAGGTCGACCCTGTATTTACTGGCTTTGATATGCATATAACAATTACAATTTATAACATCAACTTAACTTTGGAACATCCGAGACCTTTTAATTCTTTTAAGATAATGGTACCTACACTTAATTTCATTACCTGCTTCTGACATTTATATCTTACTATTGCTCACCTAGACTCAAAGAACATCGTAGAGATCTTGTTTAAAACTGTCAATGTGTTCAACATACCTGGCTAACGTCACGTCTCTGCTCAGATATATATTATGACGTCCGTAGATGAGTCGATCTTTATCAGATGATGAAATGTGGTTGTCAGGAACTAACGGAAATGACCAACGGCTAACAACATCACGACTGGAAAACAGAAGTATACGCAATTATGATTCAAACAATGCACCTGTATGAAAAACACACAACTAGTGTTCAGACAATGTACAAAAAAAAGAAAAAAAGAAGAAAAAAAACATACACACCACCTGAAATATTACAATCTGCCTGTATTATATAATATGGACATCAGTTGCATGGATAATACCTAATTTTCAAACAGCACAAAAGTAAAAATTATTAATAAAAAAAGGATATTTCAAAAATTAGCATAACATTTTATAAATTAATACATTTTGTTCCCTTACCTGACAGAGTCATACATCTGTAAATTGGATACTCTTGCTGCATACTGATCCTTTACAACACCAATGTGAATCGTGTTTCCTAAAATCTGAAGTGGAAAAAAAAGAAAAGATTATTTGATTTGAGGAACAAAAAACCAAACTACAAAAATAAAGCTAGCCAGTCATAAACACAAATGGACGTCAGATTGACAGTTATATTCGGTCTGGCTGTTACAGTTTATAACTCATCTGTCAGAATTTGTATTCACATTTGAAAAGTGAGATAGAACACTCTGCACCCCCGATGACACTTGTTCAAAAGAGAGAAATGAAACCCACTGCTGTTACATAGGCAACTTTTAAGTAACTATTCCAATAACTAACCTCTTCCTCAATTAGCGATCTTCTAACAATAACTAACCTCTTTGTTAATTAGCAACCTCTGACAATAACTAACCTCTTCGTTAATTAGCAATCCTCTAACAATAACTAACCTCTTCGATAATTAGCAATCCTCTAACCTACCTCTTTGTTAATTAGCAATTCTCTAACAATAACTAACCTCTTTGTTAATTAACAATCCTCTAACAATAACCTCTTCGTTAATTAGCAATCCTCTAACAATAACCTCTTCATTAATTAGTAATCCTCTAACAATAACTAACCTCTTCCTTAATTAGCAATCCTCTAACCTACCTCTTCATTAATTAGCAATCCTCTGACAATAACTAACCTCTTCGTTAATTAGCAATCCTCTAACCTACCTCTTCGTTAATTAGCAATCCTCTGACAATAACTAACCTCTTCGTTAATTAGCAATCCTCTGACAATAACTAACCTCTTCGTTAATTAGCAATCCTCTAACAATAACTAACCTCGTCGTTAATTAGCAATCCTCTAACATTAACTAACCTCTTCGTTAATCAGAAATCCTCTAACAATAACTAACCTCTTCATTAATTAGCAATCCTCTAACATTAACTAACCTCTTCGTTAATTAGCAATCCTCTAACAATAACTAACCTCTTCATTAATTAGCAATCCTCTAACAATAACTAACCTCTTGGTTAATGAACAATACTCTAACCTCTTTGTTAATTAGCAATCCTCTAACAATAACTAACCTCTTCGTTCATTAGCAATTCTCTAACAATAACTAACCTCTTCGTTAATTAACAATCCTCTAACGAAGTCGTCCCGGGTCTGGTAGTCGAAGTTGTCGGTGAAGAGTTGAGGCACGAGCGGTGTACAGATACAGATCTGACAGTCCATGAGGTCATATCGTATCTCTACATCTTGGTGCTCCAGAAACACATCCTGCAGACAACAAACACAGAGAAATTGTATTGTGATATAACACTGAACTTGTGTTACATTTTGGTGTTCTCAATTTCATATAATTGTTTGTTTGCTCATAGTCACAGTAACCCAAATCAAATTTGGGCATAACGCTAATGTTTTCCAGCTTGGCATGTGAAACAATATGAGTTTCTTATAAACATATCTGCTGTCAATAAAAAGAAGTATTTGTGAAGTAAAACCACTGATGCATGTCTGCATGGCAAAATGCAATAAAATGTAAACATAACTCATCAGGTAGTTATGTCATTAAGAAATCTAATAACAGCATGGCTGCTGAACCCTTAGTGAGTCGGATAGTCTCATCACTTTTAAACTAATAAAGCTTAATTGAAAATGTTTAAGTTTCATGACAGGAGAAGCTGCAAAATCAGGAACAAACCAGGTTAAAATAAAAGCAGAGAAAGAAACATTGATGTGGGATTAAATAGATAAATGTTTCCTATAACTTACCCATGATATCTCTGTCATAAACCCATGTGATATTTTACTTTATTAAGCCGGTTAATAATGGTATGCAAATTTGCAATGTCTCTAGGTAACGTGTTGCTGTGGATGGGTCATTTGCTTACAAGCCAACAAGTCCCGTGTACCTGAGCATGACGTTTTCAAAGATTTGTTTAAAATGTGTGACATCAAACTAATCTGTGTTAATCGTGATGACATCATATTATCGATGGCGGCGACTTTAGTACTGTGATTTACTAAAAAATTCATTAAAATGTTATTTAGAAGTGTTACAGGATAAATAGAATTCGCTACTCATGTTTTTTAATATGTAAAATATCAACCTCGTCTAGTTAATCGGTATTTGTCTCGGCAGTGCCTAGACAAATAGGATTAACATAGACTCGGTTGATATTTTTCATATTAAAAAATACTCGTGACGAATCCTCTATTTAACATATTAATTAATATTAATATAATCCAACCACTGGAATATGATACTATTTTTACTGCTGTCCACTGTAAAGATGGAGAGATCAGGCTACATATGAAAAGAAAGTGTGTGTTAAAAACCAACCACTGGAATATGATACTACTTTTACTGCTGTCCACTGTAAAGATGGAGAGATCAGGCTACATATGAAAAGAAAGTGTGTGTTAAAAACCAACCACTGGAATATGATACTACTTTTACTGCTGTCCACTGTAAAGATGGAGAGATCAGGCTACACATGAAAAGAAAGTGTGTGTTAAAAACCAACCACTGGAATATGATACTACTTTTACTGCTGTCCACTGTAAAGATGGAGAGATCAGGCTACATATGAAAAGAAAGTGTGTGTTAAAAACCAACCACTGGAATATGATACTACTTTTACTGCTGTCCACTGTAAAGGTAGAGAGATCAGGCTACATATGAAAAGAAAGCATGTGTTAAAAACCAACCACTGGAATATGATACTACTTTTACTGCTGTCCACTGTAAAGGTAGAGAGATCAGGCTACATATGAAAAGAAAGCATGTGTTAAAAACCAACCACTGGAATATGATACTACTTTTACTGCTGTCCACTGTAAAGATGGAGAGATCAGGCTACATATGAAAAGAAAGTGTGTGTTAAAAACCAACCACTGGAATATGATACTACTTTTACTGCTGTCCACTGTAAAGGTGGAGAGATCAGGCTACATATGAAAAGAAAGCATGTGTTAAAAACCAACCACTGGAATATGATACTACTTTTACTGCTGTCCACTGTAAAGATGGAGAGATCAGGCTACATATGAAAAGAAAGCATGTGTTAAAAACCAACCACTGGAATATGATACTACTTTTACTGCTGTCCACTGTAAAGATGGAGAGATCAGGCTATACATATGAAAAGAAAGTATGTGTTAAAAACC
Organism: Gigantopelta aegis; assembly: GCF_016097555.1. NCBI lineage: Eukaryota > Metazoa > Mollusca > Gastropoda > Neomphalida > Peltospiridae > Gigantopelta > Gigantopelta aegis. Next base: position 70,539,567 of record NC_054704.1, read on the forward strand.
AACCACTGGAATATGATACTACTTTTACTGCTGTCCACTGTAAAGATAGAGAGATCAGGCTACATATGAAAAGAAAGTGTGTGTTAAACACCAACCACTGGAATATGATACTACTTTTACTGCTGTCCACTGTAAAGATGGAGAGATCAGGCTACATATGAAAAGAAAATGTGTGTTAAAAACCAACCACTGGAATATGATACTACTTTTACTGCTGTCCACTGTAAAGATGGAGAGATCAGGCTACACATGAAAAGAAAGTGTGTGTTAAAAACCAACCACTGGAATATGATACTACTTTTACTGCTGTCCACTGTAAAGATGGAGAGATCAGGCTACATATGAAAAGAAAGTGTGTGTTAAAAACCAACCACTGGAATATGATACTACTTTTACTGCTGTCCACTGTAAAGATGGAGAGATCAGGCTACATATGAAAAGAAAGCATGTGTTAAAAACCAACCACTGGAATATGATACTACTTTTACTGCTGTCCACTGTAAAGATGGAGAGATCAGGCTACATATGAAAAGAAAGCATGTGTTAAAAACCAACCACTGGAATATGATACTACTTTTACTGCTGTCCACTGTAAAGATGGAGAGATCAGGCTACATATGAAAAGAAAGTGTGTGTTAAAAACCAACCACTGGAATATGATACTACTTTTACTGCTGTCCACTGTAAAGATGGAGAGATCAGGCTACATATGAAAAGAAAGCATGTGTTAAAAACCAACCACTGGAATATGATACTACTTTTACTGCTGTCCACTGTAAAGATGGAGAGATCAGGCTACATATGAAAAGAAAGTGTGTGTTAAAAACCAACCACTGGAATATGATACTACTTTTACTGCTGTCCACAGTAAAGATGGAGAGATCAGGTTACATATGAAAAGAAAATGTGTGTTAAAAACCAACCACTGGAATATGATACTACTTTTACTGCTGTCCACTGTAAAGATGGAGAGATCAGGCTACATATGAAAAGAAAGTGTGTGTTAAAAACCAACCACTGGAATATGATACTACTTCTACTGATGTCCACTGTAAAGATGGAGAGATCAGGCTACATATGAAAAGAAAGCGTGTGTTAAAAACCAACCACTGGAATATGATACTACTTTTACTGCTGTCCACTGTAAAGATGGAGAGATCAGGCTACATATGAAAAGAAAGTGTGTGTTAAAAACCAACCACTGGAATATGATACTACTTTTACTGCTGTCCACTGTAAAGATGGAGAGATCAGGCTACATATGAAAAGAAAGTGTGTGTTAAAAACCAACCACTGGAATATGATACTACTTTTACTGATGTCCACTGTAAAGATGGAGAGATCAGGCTACATATGAAAAGAAAGCATGTGTTAAAAACCAACCACTGGAATATGATACTACTTTTACTGCTGTCCACTGTAAAGATGGAGAGATCAGGCTACATATGAAAAGAAAGTGTGTGTTAAAAACCAACCACTGGAATATGATACTACTTTTACTGATGTCCACTGTAAAGATGGAGAGATCAGGCTACATATGAAAAGAAAGCATGTGTTAAAAACCAACCACTGGAATATGATACTACTTTTACTGCTGTCCACTGTAAAGATGGAGAGATCAGGCTACATATGAAAAGAAAGCATGTGTTAAAAACCAACCACTGGAATATGATACTACTTTTACTGCTGTCCACTGTAAAGATGGAGAGATCAGGCTGCATACATGTATGAAAAGAAAGCATGTGTTAAAAACCAACCACTGGAATATGATACTACTTTTACTGATGTCCACTGTAAAGGTAGAGAGATCAGGCTACATATGAAAAGAAAGTGTGTGTTAAAAACCAACCACTGGAATATGATACTACTTTTACTGCTGTCCACTGTAAAGATGGAGAGATCAGGCTACATATGAAAAGAAAGCATGTGTTAAAAACCAACCACTGGAATATGATACTACTTTTACTGCTGTCCACTGTAAAGATGGAGAGATCAGGCTACATATGAAAAGAAAGTGTGTGTTAAAAACCAACCACTGGAATATGATACTACTTTTACTGATGTCCACTGTAAAGATGGAGAGATCAGGCTACACATGAAAAGAAAGTGTGTGTTAAAAACCAACCACTGGAATATGATACTACTTTTACTGCTGTCCACTGTAAAGATGGAGAGATCAGGCTACATATGAAAAGAAAGTGTGTGTTAAAAACCAACCACTGGAATATGATACTACTTTTACTGCTGTCCACTGTAAAGATGGAGAGATCAGGCTACATATGAAAAGAAAGCATGTGTTAAAAACCAACCACTGGAATATGATACTACTTTTACTGATGTCCACTGTAAAGATGGAGAGATCAGGCTACATATGAAAAGAAAGCATGTGTTAAAAACCAACCACTGGAATATGATACTACTTTTACTGATGTCCACTGTAAAGGTAGAGAGATCAGGCTACATATGAAAAGAAAGTGTGTGTTAAAAACCAACCACTGGAATATGATACTACTTTTACTGCTGTCCACTGTAAAGATGGAGAGATCAGGCTACATATGAAAAGAAAGTGTGTGTTAAAAACCAACCACTGGAATATGATACTACTTTTACTGCTGTCCACTGTAAAGATGGAGAGATCAGGCTACATATGAAAAGAAAGTGTGTGTTAAAAACCAACCACTGGAATATGATACTACTTTTACTGATGTCCACTGTAAAGATGGAGAGATCAGGCTACACATGAAAAGAAAGTGTGTGTTAAAAACCAACCACTGGAATATGATACTACTTTTACTGCTGTCCACTGTAAAGATGGAGAGATCAGGCTACATATGAAAAGAAAGTGTGTGTTAAAAACCAACCACTGGAATATGATACTACTTTTACTGCTGTCCACTGTAAAGATGGAGAGATCAGGCTACATATGAAAAGAAAGCATGTGTTAAAAACCAACCACTGGAATATGATACTACTTTTACTGCTGTCCACTGTAAAGATGGAGAGATCAGGCTACATATGAAAAGAAAGCATGTGTTAAAAACCAACCACTGGAATATGATACTACTTTTACTGCTGTCCACTGTAAAGATGGAGAGATCAGGCTACATATGAAAAGAAAGCATGTGTTAAAAACCAACCACTGGAATATGATACTACTTTTACTGATGTCCACTGTAAAGGTAGAGAGATCAGGCTACATATGAAAAGAAAGTGTGTGTTAAAAACCAACCACTGGAATATGATACTACTTTTACTGCTGTCCACTGTAAAGATGGAGAGATCAGGCTACATATGAAAAGAAAGTGTGTGTTAAAAACCAACCACTGGAATATGATACTACTTTTACTGCTGTCCACTGTAAAGATGGAGAGATCACGCTACATATGAAAAGAAAGTGTGTGTTAAAAACCAACCACTGGAATATGATACTACTTTTACTGATGTCCACTGTAAAGGTAGAGAGATCAGGCTACATATGAAAAGAAAGTATGTGTTAAAAACCAACCACTGGAATATGATACTACTTTTACTGCTGTCCACTGTAAAGATGGAGAGATCAGGCTACATATGAAAAGAAAGCATGTGTTAAAAACCAACCACTGGAATATGATACTACTTTTACTGCTGTCCACTGTAAAGATGGAGAGATCAGGCTACATATGAAAAGAAAGTGTGTGTTAAAAACCAACCACTGGAATATGATACTACTTTTACTGATGTCCACTGTAAAGATGGAGAGATCAGGCTACATATGAAAAGAAAGCATGTGTTAAAAACCAACCACTGGAATATGATACTACTTTTACTGCTGTCCACTGTAAAGATGGAGAGATCAGGCTACATATGAAAAGAAAGTGTGTGTTAAAAACCAACCACTGGAATATGATACTACTTTTACTGCTGTCCACTGTAAAGATGGAGAGATCAGGCTACATATGAAAAGAAAATGTGTGTTAAAAACCAACCACTGGAATATGATACTACTTTTACTGCTGTCCACTGTAAAGATGGAGAGATCAGGCTACATATGAAAAGAAAGTGTGTGTTAAAAACCAACCACTGGAATATGATACTACTTTTACTGATGTCCACTGTAAAGATGGAGAGATCAGGCTACATATGAAAAGAAAGCATGTGTTAAAAACCAACCACTGGAATATGATACTACTTTTACTGCTGTCCACTGTAAAGATGGAGAGATCAGGCTACATATGAAAAGAAAGTGTGTGTTAAAAACCAACCACTGGAATATGATACTACTTTTACTGATGTCCACTGTAAAGATGGAGAGATCAGGCTACATATGAAAAGAAAGCATGTGTTAAAAACCAACCACTGGAATATGATACTACTTTTACTGCTGTCCACTGTAAAGATGGAGAGATCAGGCTACATATGAAAAGAAAGTGTGTGTTAAAAACCAACCACTGGAATATGATACTACTTTTACTGCTGTCCACTGTAAAGATGGAGAGATCAGGTTACATATGAAAAGAAAATGTGTGTTAAAAACCAACCACTGGAATATGATACTACTTTTACTGCTGTCCACTGTAAAGATGGAGAGATCAGGCTACATATGAAAAGAAAGTGTGTGTTAAAAACCAACCACTGGAATATGATACTACTTTTACTGATGTCCACTGTAAAGATGGAGAGATCAGGCTACATATGAAAAGAAAGCATGTGTTAAAAACCAACCACTGGAATATGATACTACTTTTACTGCTGTCCACTGTAAAGATGGAGAGATCAGGCTACATATGAAAAGAAAGTGTGTGTTAAAAACCAACCACTGGAATATGATACTACTTTTACTGCTGTCCACTGTAAAGATGGAGAGATCAGGCTACATATGAAAAGAAAATGTGTGTTAAAAACCAACCACTGGAATATGATACTACTTTTACTGCTGTCCACTGTAAAGATGGAGAGATCAGGCTACATATGAAAAGAAAATGTGTGTTAAAAACCAACCACTGGAATATGATACTACTTTTACTGCTGTCCACTGTAAAGGTGGAGAGATCAGGCTACATATGAAAAGAAAGCATGTGTTAAAAACCAACCACTGGAATATGATACTACTTTTACTGCTGTCCACTGTAAAGATGGAGAGATCAGGCTACATATGAAAAGAAAGTGTGTGTTAAAAACCAACCACTGGAATATGATACTACTTTTACTGCTGTCCACTGTAAAGATGGAGAGATCAGGCTACATATGAAAAGAAAGCATGTGTTAAAAACCAACCACTGGAATATGATACTACTTTTACTGCTGTCCACTGTAAAGATGGAGAGATCAGGCTACATATGAAAAGAAAGTGTGTGTTAAAAAACCAACCACTGGAATATGATACTTCTTCTCCTGCTGAGTGTTCTGGAAGTGAACCAGTTGTCCCGTGGGCTTCTCGATAGCCAAGATGACATCATCATCCTGACAGCGAGAGTGATGGCCTGGTGGTGCCTTTTTGTAAACCATCGTCATCACCGATGATTTTTCTTTCTCACGCCTTTTTCTGAAAAAAAATAATTGTGTAAACTTTGTCATGTTACATATTGACATGGCTGTTAACAAAAGTAAAATGTTGTGACTGAAATTTCAAGGTACAGGACATTGCCCTGGTTGGGGGTTTAGATGGCGGATGTCAGTGCCATGATTATATCACCATTCAAAATGGTAGTGTTTTACATGACAATTGTAGTCCACTTTAAACATGTATTTCTCCCAACCCAAACCCTGTTATTTTTTTTTTTTATTGGACAAAAACATTAATTTGATGGGTCCTGCAGTGAACCTATATTAATAAAAATAGTCCTATTAGGCTGACATTTGCTGGGGTGTTCTTTCAACAAGCTACGGACATTTTTTTTAAAGTTTGCATTATTACTTGATATTATTTATTTAGGCTTGACCGCCAGCTAATGGACAGCAAATCAAATATTCAAATACATTTACATCGGGTCGCCGTAGTCTTATCGCAAATTCATTATGGTCGTTAAAAATTGGGGTAAAAGCCAATGTCTGATACTACATAATAGTCCTCTGTTGATCTCTTGTTCAGTAACACATACGTAATGTTAAAATAAAATACGGCAATGTCACTTTGGTCTTTAGCATACTTATATGTTAATAAAACGGCATTACGTTGCATACTTTATTAATTAACATTACGTTGCACAATAACACCCCCCCCCCCCCCCCCCCAAATTACGTTTTGTCACACATCCCATAATTCCAACTCTCCTTAGTGCACGTTGAGTAGTTCTCGAATGACCCCATTATTCAATCGTAAATAATAAAGAAGTAACATACCGCTGGTCGGTAAATGTTAATTGTTCACCGGATCAATTTTATTAAGTCTCAATATCTATAATACGCAATCTAATAATATCCCAGCGGAACTATTACATTGTAACAATGTTCAAACTCGCACGTGCTGTTCGTCACATGGTGTGACATCGGGTACGGCCATTACTTCAAAGGGAGTGAGTAGCACATTTAAATTAGGGTGGGTTTTTTCACTTAATTTACTACTACTGTAGTAACGGGTTTTTTTTAGGGGGGTTTAATTACAAAAACCGTACCAAACATGATTTTAATTTTTTTTTAAATAATAATAAAATATCTGGGGAAAAAATACGAAACATATATGTACACACCTTTTTACAAAATAAGATCGTCTGCTTAAAATAGCACAGCAAATGGTAGTGCAGGGTGCACATTAAGTCAATACTTTTACTTTCTACGTCCGTAAATCCCAAATATGTGTTAACGCAAATGGATGGATTAAAACAAAAAGTTATATTCTTCTACCAAAAATATATTATATCAGACAATGTAGGCATTATTACTAAAAACTACGATACAACAGACTGTATCAAAACAGGATACACCTAATTTGCATATCCAGGTCAGAGTTGTTCGTCACGTGTTCATAATCGATTGGAAAACCAAAACGAAACTTTTTCGATGTCATTTTTAAAAAATATATACAATTAGCTAAATTTGTAAACATTTTTATGAGTTCAAGTGTCCACGATAAGAGCAACTTTGGGAATCTTTATTGGGAAACTGTTGGGTTGAAGGGTCTAATTGGGGAAAAGTTTGATATTGGATTGGGAATTTACGTTCACCGGCCCCAAAATGTATAGTAGTTTATACCCTGGGATGGGTCCCTAAAGGGGGTCAGTGGGGCAAAGAAAACGTCCGAAGCAATCGGGTTGACATTACGGAAACCGACAACGGCCGAAGTGATTCTCATTTAAAAAAAAAAAAAAAAACTGACTGAAAAAATTATTTCCACAATTTCTCTGACGACGGAAATCCGTCTCACGACGGACAGTTAACAGCCATGTATTGAAAAACACTAGCATTCTCCACCTTTGTCAAAGATCATATTGAGGCTGCTTCTGATATTAGGTTATGGCGTAACAGGATTGTTATGGTTAACTGCAAGAATAAACTTTTAGTCCTCATATTTTACAGTTTCTCAAGTGTTAAAGAAAAGAAAATTATGAATGAAGACAAAAAAAACCCTGGAATTTATGATTGATTTTTAGGAGAAAGGTACAGCTCATCTGTAAAACAAATGAAGACGAGTTTCATTGCAAAACGTGATAAACGCTGTATTAAAAACCATTGTGCAAACACCACTCAGACACTGTTCGTGTAGACAAACATAAATTCAAATTCAGTTTTCAGCAAAACGCGATACGATTGTCTGAGGATATATGGCTGATTGCAGAGAAACTGGAGTGGTGTTTATGGTGGTTTGGAATAAAATGTTTTTTTAGGATTGGGTGTGTATAGTGGTGTTTATCGCGTTTTGCGATTAAACTCTTCAAATGCTATCTTAGGCTGGATTAGTCAGAGGACTGATCACCCTCGATGGACTCCAGTTTTTCTTCTGCTTCAACAAGTATTTCACAAGTGGTACAATTCAAGGACAATGATTATGTAGTCCTGTTCATGGGAAAGTACATATTAGTATTTATCCTATAACTTACCCATGATATCCATGTCATAAACCCATGTGATAATTTAATGTATTAACACAGTTAATAATGGAATGCAAATTTGCAAGGTCTTTAGGTAATGTGTTGCTGTGGATGGGTCATTTGTTTACAAGCGTAACATTTTCAAAGATTTAGTTAAAATGTGTGACGTCAAACTAATTTGTGCTAATTGCGATGACGTCATATTACCGATGGTGGCGACTTTAGCACTGTGATTTACTAAATATCGAATGAAAATGTTATTTTAGAAGTGTTATAGGATAAATAAAATTCGCTACTCGTGTTTTTTAATGTGTAAAATATCAACCTTGTCTAGTTAATCGGTATTTGTCTCGGCAGAGCCGTGACAAATACTGATTAACATACATGTACACTTGGTTGATATTTTCCATATTAAAAAATGCTTGTGACGAATCCTCTATATAACATAAAAGATCTGTTGCTGTTTTTTGTTTGGAAAGAGAAGCCTTTCTGGAAGGAACAATTTTCTTCTTCTCACTCGTCCTCTTGAATAAGTGTTTAAATAACCATATGTAACAGGCTTTCTTTTTTCAATTTATTTCTGTTCTTATATCCAATTACAGTTCAAGCACACTGTTCTAGGTACACACCTCAGCTGTCTGTCCTGGACAGAGGCTTAATGGTTAGTGAGAGAGACAAAACAGTGTAGTGGCCTAACACCTCCCTATTACAGCTCACTGTAGTCCTTAACCATATAACCGAAAATAAAATGTGTTGAGTGCATCAATAAATAAAACATTTCCTTCCTTCTTTAAGTCTGATGGCTTAGCCTCTACATCACACCAAGGCTGGTATAGTTTTTGTTCAAAATGTGCTGTGGTATAGCTAAACAAATACCCGTTTCCTTCAGTAGTTTTTTATGCTTATATGCAGTCAAAGGTACAAGAAAAATGTTGTGGGCATGTACCGGTACCCCAAGCTATTTGTCCAAGATACATATTAATGTTTCGTCATTTATAAATTACAATAACAGGGCTAGGCTCGGTGAAAAAAATGTTTCACCAAATTGTCTATTAAACTTAAAAAATTGCAGAAATCAAGAGTTACTTTCTAAAAAATGTCAATTATTCCATGAATGTTTTTCCGCCAAATTAAAATAAAATTTGCCAACTGCTTTCAAAATTCGCTAGCCCTGACTATAACATCAAGATTTATTTTATGTGTAACAAAATAACACCAAACGCTGCTCACTTGTGGTCATCCAGCAATGTTTTGAGGTTAATGTTTGACACCAGGTCACCACTAACAAGAATGAAATCACTGCGAATCAGCGACTTGGCATCGATCTCTCGCAGAGCGTCACCAACAGACAGACAACCATCGGACAACACTGGAGTGACGGTCATCGGAGATCCACTATCACTCCATTTAGAATTCCTGAAAACCAGCAAAACACAATCATTTATATATACAGGATGCAAATTTAGCAGGATTCTGTCCTTCCATGAATCCCTGGTTTCGAGTTACACAGGGTATTATGGGGTACATTACAAAATATTATGGGGGAGGAAGGGGAACGGGCATTTGTCAACAGTTGCTTAATGTTTCAAGAAAAAAGGTCTTGCTATCATTTTTATTTATAAAGTAAAATGCAGCCAGTCATTGCTATTTAGATCTTTAACCAGTGACATTCTGTTTAATATTTATTACCAAATCAAAAGCAAATCATGATAAATACAAACAGAAAATCCAATAACATCAGTCAAATTACATCACAACGACATGGAAGGGGGGGGGGGGGTATCTGCTAAGTGACTTTAGAGGGAGAATGGTCTTAGCATTACAAAATAATACAATGGGGAGTGGTATTAAAATAAGTGCCAAAACTTGCATTAATATTTATGTAATTGCTGAATGGTCCCCATTGTAAAATAGAGACATATGAATAAAAAGACGCCATTGTCACTACTGATACTTACTTGATGTGTGTTCTGATCTGGTCTGCGAGGTGACAGCAGAACACAAACACTTCCTGCACACTTGATGCTGCGAGGAACTCAAGAGTGTAGTCCAACAGTGGAACGTTGACGAGAGGAAGCAGGGTCTGAAAGGAGAATGACATTACCATTACAATCAGGCCATTGTTATACAGGACTTAAGATAGCATCCTGCAAAAAGCGGGTGATTCTTTTACATTTTAACTTTATAATGTTCTAAAATACTTCTCTAAGGTCATAATTTCACACACACAGTCCAAAATCCTCCACTTACCCTTAACTGTCGTTTCCAGCAAGCCACATATTTTTTTTCCAGCAGAATATAGTTTTAATTTTTTTTTTTTTACAGCAGGCCACATTTTATTGAACATGAACATCTTCACATAGGTCATTGGCAGATGTGTGTGTGTATATATATATATATATATATATATATATATATATATATATATATATATATATATATATATATAAAATAAATAGAAGATAGGTTCGATCCCCGTCGGTGGACCCCATTAGGATATTATATATTTTTGTGTATGTTTGTACTATTACCTTACAATCCTTGAATTTTTGTGTCACTAATAGAATAAAAATGATTTTCGACGATTATTTCTTTCATATTAAACTGACAAGTAAATATTTTGTAAATACCTATTTAATGATACTCTACCTAATTTAGCATTTATTTGTTTGGGCTCTCATTGATGTATAAGGTGGTGTTTACTCTTGAAATTAAAATAAAGATGTCGGTAAACAGGAGATTTGTGACCTTTATTGGAACAGACTATAACACATTTTGATGGATATGTGTCAATTTCATTTACCCTTAAACAAACTTTTAACTTAAAACTGCAAGATAACTGATTATTTTGAATTGCAGTATAAATTATTAATTTTGACCAGCATATTTAGTGAATACAAATTCAATATAAATAGAGTAGAAATTTATACAATCTTGCAACCACTTAAAGGTGCTATATCAGACGTTATATGTGAGCATCTGCTTGTGATAAAGATTCTCCAATAAAAATTTATTTTCTACTAGTAGATAAAATCATTTCCTATAATTATTTATGGGATATAGTTAAAGGTGTAGTCTTTAAATGATAAAGCAAAATTTAATAAAAACATAATTTTCAATAGCTGTCATTATGCAACTTTGAGATAGCACCTTTAATACCGGAAAATAGATCACAAACTCAAAATGGTTCTTGACAGTTTTGCTCAAAAGTTACAAATAAATGTCTACAAATATTTAGTTTTGGAAAGGAATTGGGGTAAACCATCATCAGAAACGGACCCTCACATATTGTAACAGCAATGAAATTGACATAATATATGTTGACCAAACTTTGTTATAGTCTGTTCCAATAAAGTGCACAAATCACCTGTTTACTGACATATTTATTTTAATTTCAAGAGTAAACACCACCTTGTACATCAATGAGAGCCAAAACAAGTAAATGCTAAATTAGGTAGACTATAATTAAATAGATATTTACAAAATATATACATGTCTGTTTAATATGTAAGAAATAATCGAAGAAAATCATTTTTATTCTATTTCCGACAGCACTATAGTAGAAACGTGTGTAAATTTCTCTTAGTTATATTTATTTTAATGCATGACATTATATTATCATGCCACATTTATAATGGTGGTATGTACATATATGTACAAGTTAAAGAGACATGCCTAGTTTCAGCCCATGAAAATTAACACTAAGTTTAGTTAATCTACAAATCTGTAACACATTTGGATAAAGTTACAATTGAGTGAAACATGAGTCTGACTTTTAAATGGTGAAATACCCTCTAAAAATAGACAAAAACTCAACTCCATAATTGTTACCTCTCAGATGAACATGCATTTTTAAAAATATGAGAAATACATTTTGTGATATTAAAAACACCAGGATGACCAAAAACACTTTGAATGTATGGAAAGGAATAATCTGAACAATAAAATCTAAGTAAAGTATGATTTCAGTTATCAAAAATGGCTCTAATAGTAAAAAATATGCCCTAGTGTTTAAAAACTAGGGTATGTCCCTTTAAAATCATAAACAATAATGATTTTTGTTTCAGTGACCTCCCTTGACAAACATATTCAATATTTGTCATACATTTTGAAGTGTCTAACTACTTATTTACATGGTTTCTTAAATACAAAAGTAATATTGTTGTATATTTTGATACCCACAGATCATTTCACAAAATACTTCTTATGTCTTCTTCAAGAACTAGATATTTCTAAACTGACATTTCACAAAATACTTCTTATGTCTTCTTCAAGAACTAGATATTTCTAAACTGACATTTCACAAATGAAAATTATTTTTACTTGAAGTGTCTCAACTATTGTAGTTTGTAATATCAACATTACATGTATGTAAAACAAGAAATAACAAGCATTCTGTGAATACTGCTAAAGCGAAATATGTCTACTACCAGACTCAACATATTTTGTTATCTTACACTTTATCTGTAACAGATATGATAAAGTTATACACAAAATTTCAGATCAAATTAGCAAGGCATTGTGAAAAAAAAACATCCAGAAAACTGTATGTGGGACAGACCTTAGATGACAAAGATGAAGCCTATAGTCCCCTCCAGTTGCAGTTTTATAAATAACTCCTGTGTCATTACCAACATTACCGATTATGAACAAACAGAACTGAAGGTTAGTTTCTTTTTTTTAATTAAAAAAATTTCCATATATTATTATATCTCAAAATATTTGCATATCTCCAGGGAACATTTTGTTCAGTAATGTGTTGTGATTCACTGTACAAGTTTTAAAACATTAAACAGTAGTTGCTAATCAAATTGCAATTGACTAGAAATATTGCTAATCAAGATTTTAAAAACAAAATGTTCCATGATCCCATATTATATCTCAATTGTGTGTCCCGGTACACAATGCTTACAACAAATCTGCTGCCAGTGCCAAGTAGCGCTTTTTAAAATACAAAACTATTTAGCAGCATTGAGTTTGTACCAGGGGTGGGGAAAAATTCAATTGTCAATCGGTCAAGTGGAAACCTTTTGTTAATTTTAAAATCCTTTATAATTATTGGATACACTACATTGAACAATCAACAATAAATACATTTATAGATTATTTCAGTATATTTTATGCTATTTCAAGCAGTTTGTATTGCACAAAAATCTCTTGTTTTGGACTAGGACACTTGACCTTGATGGCTCTCTCACCAAGAATGGTGTTATTGTTAACGTCTGTTTTATCTCTTGACCGGCTCAGCAACTTTGACAAAACTAATGTCTAGCCTTGTGGCTGTGGATTGACACTACTGTTACTGTAGGTCCGACTTCAGTGACTGACGATATATACTTAGGCAGACTTTAAAATCACAGACGTCTGAAACACCGGCTATATTGACCACTATTTATTTATTATTTTAAATCATGCATGAGATACCGATGTCTGGGCAGGCCGGTCCACTTAACAGATAAGAATTTGTTCCAAAAATAGAAAGGGTGCTTTGGACCGACAAGAATGACAAAAGTGGGACCGGCAAACACAAGCTTTTAAAAAATAATTTCGTTCTCAGAGATCGAGAATCGGTCCCAGACCGGGAGAAAAGGGCTTTTTCCCACCCCTGGCTTGTACATGTAATTTGCAGCCTTGATTATAGTAAGATTTAATTTTCTTATGTTTTTGTACCAGAATAAGCTGAATTATACTCAGTGTTTCTGCCAGAAAGACATTTTGGGGTATGGCGCTATGTTACTGAATGCAACCACAGTTAACAGGGGCTATGGGGGGCCTCCTCCACAAAGAAAATGGGTTACATTTAGGGTTAGGCTTAAGAAAATCATACAATAATGATAAGAGTCATTCATTTTGTCAAAATGTTAACTTTAAAAAAAAAAGGGGGGGGGGGGGTATGGCACCATACCCATTTTACCCTCTGGCAGAAACCCTGATACTGAATGGCAACATTCAGAGGAAGGACTTTCCTTTGAGAAAAACTCAAGCTATTAAAGTTTCTTAGGTTTCTATGACCAGGTTCATATACAAAATACAAAAATTTTAGCAAGAGGGGGATGTTAGACTGTGGTGAGCTATATAATATATTATGATTATCTTAGTAATCTACCATAAAACTATATGTTCTGAACCACTTCTCAATGCAACAATGAGTTAATTACATTAATTAAATCCCCAAAGGAGTAAAAATACAAAATTCTTTCCAGTGTCTGGTTTTATTAAACACGTAAAACAGCTGTTGTAATGAATAGCCTGGAGTATGAGTATGACGCAACATCGTCATTAACTATTAACCACTTTTAATAAAAAATATTATAAAGTCTAGCTTTTACAAATAACATACTCGTGGGTGTTTTCTTGTTACTGGTCCAAATCGCACATTAAAACTATCGGCTATAACAACAGCTTGGACAATGTCTTCTTGTTTTAAGTCTTCACGTCGATTTGTTTTGCCTTTCGGCGCCATACTTGACTGGTAGTTCCTTATCCCTTCGTTGTATTCGAGGCACCGCAGTAAATGTTCTGAGAAATATACTCAAAGTACTAAAAGTACACTAAACTGAGCGCTACATTTTAAATCAACCTCTGGCAAATGTTACAAGTGCGGTCTGTCTTCCTAAGTAAGAATATTGAGAGTACACTTTATTCAAATAAAAAATCAAAGCCTAAATTTCATAAATAGTGGGCGCGTCTCAAATCATAGGACGAAATGTGTAACAAAAAGTAGATACTCTATTATGGAAAATAGGTAGTTCTACTTGATAATTAATTTGTAATTATCAGTTAAAATGAAAAATCATTGAACAGATATTTAATTATGCAATAAAATTCATAACAGTATATAACAGCAATTATGCTAAACCTGGATATTTGTTTTCGTATAATTAGTGTCTAAGTAAGCAAAGTCAACACCCCTTCACCCATTACTAAATGGACTTACCCTTAAGGGAAACGTCACTCTGATTTTGTTTCCGGTCACGAAAAGTTACTTTGCTGTTCGGTAAGTAATAATTAATATAGATTTAATTCGATGACTGAAGAAAAAAATAATTTTCTTCTCCTGAATTGATAGTAAATGATGTGTTAACACTACTTAATAAATTAATTAAAAGTACAACCCACTGGGCTGAAATTATAGAGGGTATCGTCAATAACCCTAATTCCGTTATGCTTGAGCCTCCCGTCCCCGGTGAACTTGAGGTTTAATTTCTCTTGCTAGATCAAGGCTTCTAGATTATGGTAGCCCCACTCCCATGGCTAGTGATATTTAATTTTGGGTAGGACTTTCCTTTGGCACTGTCACGTATAAAGAACATTACAAATACTTATCATAAATAGAGACTAGGTTTAGGGTTAGCCTAATGACAGTCACGTATAAAGAACATTACAAATACTTATCATAAATAGAGACTAGGTTTAGGGTTAGCCTAATGACAGTGCCAAAGGAAAGTCCTTCCTATTTTGTAAATATGAATATCCTGCCCCCACCCCAACCCTCCAATAAATTAATCAGTGTTTGAGATTAAACATTTTGGGCAGTATCCCAGTTAAATACTAACATTTCAAAATCTGGTATCCCACCTGAGAATTTAGTATCCCACTTAAATGAAATTCATATATTACATCGTAACAAACTTAGACGACATTGTTCTCATTCCCAGTCTATTGCTACGTTGCTATTACTCCAGTGTAGCATTAGACTAGGTACGAGCTTGAAAATATTGTTATTCAACTTCACCAGTAAATGATGACTTTCATTGTTTCAGCGAAAAATAAAAACTCAGGATTAAAAAAAAACCCCAAACATTATATGGTATCCCAGTGGGATACTGGGTTATTGAAGTCTGGTATCCAAAATTAAATTCTGGTATCCCCGGGATATCGGGATACTGTTAATCTCGAACACTGTTAATAATAGTGTTTTGAAGCTTTATCTCCTTCTTTATGTGAGATATCTAATTATTATTACTATTATTTAGTAAAATTGTGAAGTAGGGCTAATGATTTTTCAGTCAGTTTAGTAAATGTTTTAAATCTAGGATTTTATAAAAATTTGAGAAGCCCTGTTAGGTTCTTGCAATCCACATCAGATTTTGTCGCTCATTTGTTATGTTTCCCTTCACAATTCCTCATAGCGAATTACACAAACTTTGTCAAGATAAACTTAAGCATACATAACATATATCGTATCGGTATGTATTATAGCGCAGTATGGGTTTTGGTATCTTTAAATAGTAATTGTGCATCATCAAATAAAAGGGTAACCAGTCAATTCGTACCATAGTCATTTCGTACCCAATTTTACCATTTCGTACCCAAGTCATTTCGTACCCTGGTCATTTCGTACCATAGTTATTTGGTAATTTCGTACTATAGTCATTTCGTACCATGGTTATTTCGTACCATGTCTGTTTGGTAATTTCGTACCTTGGTCATTTCGTACCTCAATCATTTATTGTAAACTATGGTACGAAATGACTAGTAACCAATAAAAGTAGGGTTAGGTAAATAATTAACTTTTCTTGGTTAAGAATGTGCACATAGCATTTTTAATGGCCATTTTGGGTGCTGATTACAAATCAATTGGAATTTTTAAATTCCGATGACATTTGACCCCCAGAACCGTAATTTATTCAAAATGGCGGCCAATAATGGGCGTTTTGGTAGTTTTCTCACCTATTGAGATAAATGTAGTATGTAATATATCATTGTAGATGTTTTTCAGGTCAAGGAATTTGAAAATCACACTTTTAGAGTGATCAGAGGCTCAGCGACAAGAGTATGTAACATTTCACTAAAACAGCCTTTAACATTTCGCTCATTAAAACCTGAAAATGTTCCATTCTCAGCTGTACATCACAGCATCACACTAGTGCTTCCAACAAAAGTTCATTAATGTTATCATGCACACTTTCATTGGGTTTAATAGCATTCTTTATCGAGTTCTGTAGCTCAGTCACACTGAATTTCTGAGTTCGGAATCTACCAGTAGCATCATTCACACGCCTTTGCTGACGTATGTCTGGGGCTAAAAGTTCTTTCTGCGATAGATTATCCAACAAATCGAGACTGTCTGGGGTTAAAGGCCCACAAATTTGTGCAACTTACAAGGTCCTATAATATTCAAGAGCCTAGTATTTTTCTTTTGCTTCAAATCTTCCTTTTTTCTTAGGACAAGTCCTTTTGATACCCTCACTGTCGAAAGGAAATCTTTCTCCAACTTTCTCACAGCAACAGTCTGTTCCGAATTACTAGCCCATTTCAACTGTTCCCTTTTTTCTTCACATGTCATCTCCATGAATGTTGAATCGAATAAAAGACTGTTCGTGGTAATTATATTCTTTCTGGACATCGACATGACTGATTCTGTTCCACCACTGACCTTTAGCCGATTATCAAGCCGTGCAAATTCTGTTTCACAACCTAGATTTGTGACAGGAGCTAGTTCCATTTTCGACAAATTAGGTAGAGGCAAATCTTCCATCCCTGCTGTCATCGGTACCCCTGGTATTTCTGAAAAGAATTTCATTTCCGAGAGCTGGTGACGCAAAGAATTGAGGACTTCATCGATCACAGCTGCTAACAATCGTTCTTTCCCATTCCCAGTTCTCGAATTGTCACAGATTGTTTCCATGTCGGGCAATTTTTTGGCAAAGAAGTCCTTCACCCTTTCCCAGTTTCTCTGTGCACTGAAGCCCTGTTTGTCTTTCTCATCAATGCCCAATAGTTTCATCAATGGGAATATGATAGTTTGTCCAACTAGTTCATAAACCTCGCAGCATAATCTGAACCAATCGCTTTGAAAATACGTGGATACAGCAAGAACAAGTTTATTTTAATGAATGTCCACCACAGCATCAAAGAATTCCAGGATGGATGTTCTCATTCGGAGAAACTGTTTAGCAATCTCAGCTATTCTTCCGAACCTATTTGCAGTGAACCCTTTGAATCCACAATGTTCGATATCGTTCTGTTCCATCCACTCCATGTATTGGGGATATAGTGATACACAGTGACCAGCAAGGTATGGATGCTACATGCGGGAGAGCAAAATGCCCTTTCTCCAGCAGAAAGTTTAAGAAGGTTGTCACGGGGATCCTATAATACCCGTAACTGAATAAAACACGATTATCCAAATATCTCTCCTAACTGTATAGCTATTGGATCTCTCTGTATCGGGCAGTCTAATACCCGAGTGGCTCGGCTCTGTGTTTAATCAGAGATAAGATCTTATATAAATATATATATATATATAGCACGTTTAGTTCACTAGAAACACAACAAAACACAATACACTTTGGAATCTGTTTTAACACTACGCTGACAAATGTACTTGCCGCAGTAGTTAATTAACAACAACAATATAATAACAACCCAGAGCTAATCACTTAATTAGTTAATCACTAGGTGTCTAGTTTACACACTATTCTAATCACTTCACCGTGATACAACGCACATGTGTGATAATTGAGAAACGCTGCCAGGGGAACTTAATTAATAAAGGAATTACAACTCTATTCCTAACTGGTTAATTTTTAATTAACCCTTAACTAACTCTTACAGTAACTTTGTAATACAGAATTAATACTGGTATCTATCACAATAAAGACAATAACCTACAGTTTACCTAGGTCCTCTAGGATGACTGGCTAAGCTTTAATATTTTAGAACAGTGAAGCCTACAATTTACTTCGTCAGATTACCGGAAACACTGTCTAAATAATATTGGTATAATACAGTATTAAAATATTTAAAGTCACATCAATCACATCAAGGTTATACAACAGAGCAGAAAAATATATTTACCAGTCCAGACGGACAAACGTTCCCCGGGAGCCTTCCAATGTTTCTCCCCGATATCTCTAAAATCCTATCTATTTATTAAAAAATCTCAGAGACAGCGAATATCGCCTGGGGGCACAACGCGGTACCTCACCTATCATGTGATACAACTCCCAGAGACGGTATATTTTCTTAGATGGCCAGACTTACTGTCACCAGTTTGCCAGAAATACCACGGTCATAAACCGCACTACCGGAGTTATTACGTAACTACTGGCCACATGGCTTCCACACCTGATTTGGGTGTGTATTAGGGGGCACGGTCGCGTGGAGGTATTACGTAACCAAGCTGCACACGGCCCTCTAAAACAATTAACATCGTCACAGGCGAAAAGATAAGAGCATGTTCCGTCACAAAGGTTCTGCACTCCAATCTTCTGCTCTACATTTCAAAAAACCATATCACATCATGATCAGTTGCTAGCACCATCTGTGCTGAGCATTTTAGGATTTTCTCTGAAGCTACACCCAAATTATCAAGCAGAATTTTACAATCACCAGCCCTGTCTGTAATCCAGAAATCTTATTACCGAGTTGATTTCATCTAAGGTTGAGTCGGTGAACAGAGCCAAACACTTCAGTTTAAAATCGTAAGTCTTGGCCCCATCCTCACCTGAGTGACTAACATTCTCTGTATAGCCAATTGTCAAAAATGTTCGCTCTCCTTGACCCATTAAAGAGATGTGATCAGCTTTCACGTCATAAAGTTTGTGACCACCAGCCGTAGTCGTATCATCCAAACCTACAGTAACAACCTTCTCCTCTTTATTTAGCAAATGTTCTGCTACAAGTTTCAAGTTAAGGTAACTTGCATCTTCTAAATACATCCCTATACACCTAAGGAATATATTGTTCAAGTTTCTGCAGCTTCTCCGCCATCTTTTCTTCGAAGGCCGCGAGTCAACAATATCGCCTACATCATCACTACTCTCCTCACTGTTGTCAAACGCTTCTGTTTCTGATGGCAATCACCAGTTTTGATCAAATACCATATTGGCTGTCCGTACCATGATGCCTGTTACATCATTTTGACTTACTTTGAATTCGGAGAGACACTGAACAATACATATCATTAATTTCTCATTGATAGTTTTACGGGTGGTTCTGATATTCACTCTTGGGAAGACTAGATTTTGGTCTTCGTGCATGTCGTCATTTCTAATCGAACCCCTAGTGGACCGCCTTGATGGTGTTGGAGTATCGAACTGGAGTTTACCAGTAGTTAGGAGGGGAGGTTCATATGTTGAATCAGCTACTGTTGACTCTGGGGCAGGTTCCTCCATTGCTTCATCTTCGTCAATATGCATTGCTATTGTCACACTTCCCATTCTCTCTTTCTCAACTTCCTTTTCTTTTTTCTCCGCTGAAGACCTCCTTGTCTCTGCTCGTTTTCTCTTCTTCCGGGACAGATTGCTACATAATCCCCGTGACAATTATCTATGTAAAAGTTCTCATCCTCCTGCGTCATTCTCACACCATATTGATCTTCCATATTTTTTTGCTGCTCTTTTGCTTTTAATCGAATGTCATAGGCCCACATTGTCATAGAGTCATTAAAGGATTTTGCCTTCTTGCACCACAAATCAGTTTTCGGTTTACTATTTCTCTCATATTTAGCCATTGTTAGGAAAGTATCATAGTCTGATTTTGTTTGTTTTGCCAGAGTACGTGCACTTTTTGGATATACATTCTTAGATATCCAATCATCGCAGACTTCTAGGGCTACCACATTGCTTGCTTCATTTCTACTAATTTGATTTTGACCCCTCTCTACAGTCCTACATAGATACATCATCCGTCCTAGTAAGAATATTCCAGGGGGAAGCATTAATTTGAGTTCATATTCGGGCACTTCTTTGTATATTTCACCAAAAAGTTGTTTCTGAGAACTGCTTCTTGTTTTGGAAACACTTGACACTAGTTCATCAGTCATATTTCTTAACTGTGAGATACTAGAACTACACCATTTGAATCATGTTTAGCAAACAGATAGTAAGTTTAGCTGAACATCCAGATCTGGAATGAAAAACACCCGAGAAAAACAATCATGATCAGAATGAATATTTTAGGGAAAATATTTTTTTCAACCTCATTTGTTACCCCAAATCATTGAAATCGGATTTCTAACCCCTCCAGTCCAGTTCAAAGTGTAATTTTCGTATTCCTTGACCCGAAAAACATATAAAATGATATGCCACATGCCATATTAGTCTTAGTCTAGGTAGTACTAGACCAAATAACTTCCGGCTGGGTCAAAGTTCGAGGTGCACCGAACTTTTGATAGAGAAGTGAACACCACAAGTCCTGTGATTGGTTATAAATGTGAGTGTGTTGGTTGTAAAAAATAATAGTTTTATCTGGGTTAAAAAAAAATGCAATTTTATTTCATCTAGTACCAATGTGTCAAGTAGCCTTGTGCTTGAAACATGTATGGGGTACCTGTAAAAAAAAGTAATCGAATTTTGTGCGGAACTAGGGTAGTCATAGACGCTACCTGTTATCTCAGAAACGAGCAGCTTGACCCCCATTTTTTTCTGATTCACTTTAAGTGTGAGGGGTGGTAGTATTTATATCCGTGGCGTTTATGTCGGTTGATACGTTGCAGGTAGGAGTTTTAGCCACATATGTTACTATTGTCGTCTATGGGATTTGATTTGGTAGTATACACCCTCTAGGGAAAATCGCAAAACACAGCCATTTTTGGTGGCCATTTTAAATAAATTAAGGTTCGGGGGTCAAAGGTCATCGAAGGTAAAAAAATTCCAACAGATTCCGATTCAGCATCGAAAATGGCCATAGAAAATTCTATGCACAAAACTTCGATCAGATTTACCCAACCCTAATAAAAGCTATGATGTCAAATGCAGAAGATTTTGTTGACAAAAGTATTTTTTATTGATAAAAATAAAGCAGTGTTTACAATTTGCCAGTTTGCAGTAAATGTAAGTTACTGTTAAAAATACCATGAAATTAAAAGTACTATTTTCTGTTGGTCACTTTTTTAAGATACATAAACATCTCTGTGTCTCTAAATTTTCACAATGAATCAGGGTTGAAAATTAGTAGTTGACCTTTATTGGCTACGGGCGACTAAGAATTTGACAAAGGTAGTCTGTTGTGCAACCATTGATTTTAGGGTCTGGCGAGTATGGTACCAGTTGAAAAAGAAACACACTGAAACTTTATCGAGTGTAACAAAACACACTACAGATCTGACACCAGAAGACATAGAATATGTTCTAATAGAACTTTACAGAACTATTTTATTTTTTACAGCGCCAAAATAATGAATAAATCTCAAATAACATTTTATTGGGGGTAAAATTTCAGAGTAAATTAAAACAAAAATTCTTTACAAATTACCATCAAACTGCATACATGTAGGTCAACAGGTTTTAATGCAATTGATGGAACATGCAAGGTAATCTGAATGACAAAACCGTAATACATGATCAGGGCCGTATCTCTGCACAAAGCAGAGTCGAATGAGCATTTGGCAAAATAGTGGATGATTCCATGGATCTCTATCTAGTGCCTCATCTATAGAGTCATTCCATGTCAAATCAACAAATGGCCCACGCACATCGGTCTCAGATTCACTTGAAATTTGTACCAAACATGCCTCAGTTATCCACATGAACAAATTTCAAGTTTGAGTTAGTTTTGAAGGAATGGACATTTTCCTAACTATGGTATGAGTTAAATTTAGCTGAAAAATGTCCGCTGTAATTTTCCTGCTATATTTCAAGACCTATTATCTCAGGACATAATGGACTTAGAGCCCTGACAGTTTGCATGGGCACTAAGGACTGATTTGTAGCAGACTGGTGCTTTTTAGTCATCAGACTGAATGACTGAATACAAATGAAAAATGTAGAAAATGCAAGTTTATTTCACGAGCACCCATTTTCCAGACTCTAAAACAATGTCTTACTCTTACATTCACTGCACACATATAATCTTTTTTGTCTATGAATTCCACACGAATCACTGCATAATTGTAAAGTTTTACATCTATGTGCTGTTTAGTTATGGAATAACACCCTTCCGAAATCAGAAAATGTCTATTACTTCAAAACTATTTGAAATACAGAGCTCAAACCTGAGATTTGTTTATGTGGATAACTGAGGCATGTTTGGTACAAATTTCAAGTGAATCTGAGACTGAAGTTTGTGGGCGACCTCAAATATTTGTTGATTTGACATGGAATGACCATATAGGAGAACAGCCACTCCTGATGAAATTGTTTACTGGGGGATCGACACCCCTCTTGCATTGCCACAAAGAGGACTGCCATTCCCAGACTAGTTCACTAAAGCACGCGCAGTTCTACCTTTAGTCTCTTTGTACTGTATTATCTTTTACTTCAGAGACAATGCATGTCAAGCAGCATACCATGGCTGTTCTAGCATTTCGTCTTCACCCCATATTAAAAATGAGATTTAATATGAATAATTTAATGGTACTTTGTAAAGTAAATTTTTTTTTTTATACCGGATTTCTTTTTTAAAATTTGTTTTTATTTGAGTTGGTATGGGTTTAAAACTTAATAACATGTTTTTATATAAAATTTAACTTTATTCATTATGAAGTTAAATGCCAATTCATCGGTTTTCTTTTGTTGCAAACAGACTATAGTATATACGGTGAGCATATGGTTATTATTCAACAAAAACATTCTAGTTTTGATTTTGGCTGTCCAGTTAAATTTCAGTGTGATAATTGGAGGGCTAGTTGAATTTGAAAAGGGCCAGTAAGATTTTTCTTCAACTGGCCCTGCTGTCGACCATACTTTCCATGTTAATTTTCAACCCTGATGAATTTTAGTCTCCTGCAGCACAAGACAAATTGTTGTCTGCTACTAGTGAAATAAACACAAGACAATTGGACCACCCCTACATCAATCTATTTCTATGGACATCTGAATGAGTCGCCTGTCCTTATTTTACATGCACTGCATATGATTATATTGGGTCAGGATTAAACGATGTTCAAGTGCATATTACATCTTAAAATAATATCTATAGATTCAACATGAAATGTGTAGTGGACATTTATAAAAATAATAGTGCTCAATAATAGTCAACAAACAAAAAAATCGAAGGGCTGTCATATTTACCCCACTGTATCAATGTACAAATAGTGATTATGCTTGCACAATTGGGCTATATGGTTTACATGTGACAATAGGGTTGAAATTT
The DNA here is from genome assembly GCF_016097555.1 of Gigantopelta aegis. NCBI lineage: Eukaryota > Metazoa > Mollusca > Gastropoda > Neomphalida > Peltospiridae > Gigantopelta > Gigantopelta aegis. The sequence goes on from NC_054704.1 coordinate 70,563,611, forward strand.
ATTGTAATAGCAGAGCTCACGCTGTTGGTAGCCAAATTAGCCACTGGCTAATGTTTTGAAAACATGGCTAGTAAAATTTGCAAGTGGCTAAAAGTTTGGTTACATAATCTATCCCGACACCTGATTTGATAAAGTTTTCCTTCTGTCCTGAGAAATTGCAATTTTCAAACCATAAAAAAGCTACATGTAGTTGTCATCAACTTATCTACCAAGTAAGTACATTGTTCAAGCCAGATGGGTAACCAAAAAGTTAAATCAACCTGCTAGCACTGCCGACAATGATTATCTGAAGAAAAAAAAAGTCAATTATTTTTATTTCCTTTCACATGCAACAGTTCACCAATGAATATTCTCCCACAGTATGTCCCATCCTTGTTAATGTAATTTTATTCTAGTCCGAGAAAATGATTTAGTTTTAGTCAATTTTTGAAATGCCATGATGTTTTGATAATGTCCGGACCTGTTTTGTTATGGATCAGGCGCATTATTAGACCAATCTTTTTTTGTATAAAGTATTGGACTAAAGTAGTGTTGGAAATAGAACAAAACAGATTATCATTGATTATTCTTTCATATTAAACTGACATTGTGACAAGTAAATATTTTGTAAATATCTATTTAATGACACTCTGCCTAATTTGGCATGTACTTGTTTGGGCTCTCGTCGATGTAAAAGGTGGTGTTTACTCTTGTAATTAAAAGAAAAATGTCAGTAAACAGGCGATATGTGTACTTTACTGAAATAGACTGTAACAAATTTTGATTGACATATGTCAATTTCATTTACCCTTAAACAAACTTTTAATTTAAAACTGTAAGTTAACTGACTATTTTGAATTGCAGCATAAATTATTAATTATGATCATCATATTTAATGGATATAAATTCAATATAAGTACATTAGAAATATACACAATCTTGCAACCATTTAAAGGTGCTATATCATAGTTATATGTGAGGCTCATCTGTTTGTGATAAAGATTCTCCAATAAAAAGGTATTTTCTACTAGTAGATACAATTATTTTGTTAGAATCATTTATGGGCATATAGTTGAAGGTGTAGTACCTAAATTTTAAAGCAAAATGTAATAAAAAAAAAAATATATATATATATATGTTCAATAGCTGTCATTATGCAACTTGGATATAGCACCATTAATACATAGCACCTTTAATATCGGTATAATAGATCACACACTCAGAATAGTTTTTGACAGTTTTGCTCAAAAGTTACTTAGAAATGTCTACAAATATTTAGTTTTGGAGAGGGATAGAGGTAAACCATCATCAGAGAGTCCCTCACATATTACAACAGCAATGAAAATGACATGTGTCAATAAAAATTTGTTATAGTCTGTTCCAATAAATTGCACAAATCACCTGTTTACTGACATCTTTCTTTTAATTTCAAGAGTAAACACCACCTTGTACATCAACTAGAGCCCAAACAAGTAAATGCTAAATTAGGTAGAGTATCATAAAATAGATATATATAACATATTTACTTGTCAGTTTAATATGAAAGACATAATCGATGAAAATCATTATAATTCTATTTCTGACACTACTTTCGTACCCTATGTGTAGGCCTACTTTGAGTTCGCTTCTGTCAAAAAAGGGTGTGACATTGTATAGTCTCGCTAAACAAATCTTACTAGTTACGTTCCTAAGATGAGTCACTGGCAAGCATATTATGCCATATATGCAATGTAACTTCAATATGCAAGCATTTAAATAGCTGATTAAAGTAAAATAAATTTGTATAACTCTTTAACGAGAACACTAGCAATACAAATATGGTTTTAACTTAATTACCATAATAACAATAAAAACAAAATGGCCTATAACAGCTGTGAAAATGTGGACAATGTCTGACATGTTAGTGTTTCTTAAAAACAACATGATTCTGGACTGGACAATCATTGATCAGTTTTAGGTCGAGTACTCTGACTGTAAGAGAGTAAAACGGACATTTAAACAGTTGGCTAAAGCAAACTATATCAAAACTGTGCAGTCTGTGTCTACCAAATGGTAGTCAAAGATTTCCACTCTAATACAACAACAATCCTATGTTTGACATTAAATATCTTTACATCAATAATTTTTGAGTTCATTGATAACAGATATTTGACATATTAAAGGACTGTCTCAAAATTTCATCACTTTTCCCGAAACGAATAACCCTCTAATACTTAAACCTCCCCCCTCCCCCCTCCAAATGAATTTAGTTTGGGAAAAAGGTGTTGAGATGTTTTGGGCCGCAAAAGTTGAAGGACGAAATTGACAAGATATATCTTCCTACAACTGAGAGTGACGTCATGTGTGAAACATGTCACAGTAACGAGAAGTCTTATGCTGCGTTTGGATGTGCTTGGAAATTCCCGACTTATCAAACCGTAATTGCAGAGACTAATAATTATAATGTTCATGTGTAGTTCATAAAATTCTTCGTTAACTGTGGTTTCTAATTTCACTTAATAATATAAAAAAAAAAAAATAAAAAAAAAAATTCAACATTTCTGTTTTCATCTTTTTGTCCGCTTGGGTGTTTTACCCCCTCCCCCCCCCCCCCCCCCCCCCCCCCCATTCCATGGGTTATTCGTTTAGGGAGAAGTGATGAAATTTTGAGATGGTCCCTAATTAATAAAATACACATGCTCACGGATTTCATCCTGTAGTGTGTGTCCAATTGTCCATCTTGCTCTCTTATGGTCAGAGTGCTTGGGCGAAATCAGTATAAATGAATAGTGTTTTGTATTTCCTTTCTGCAAAACCTTTTCACTTTTGTATCCATGGATGTGAATATTTACGTGTATTCGTCACCTCATATTCATGATATGTATCATATTTGCCACCATGTGTATTCGTTACACCTCTACTAATAGCCAGCCCTCATTAACTGAGCCTGTATATACACGGCTGCCACAGGGATTTATCCAGGAACTCTGTGGGTCCGAACATGGGGCTCCTTCCCAAAAGAAATTCCCAATTTCTGTACGAAAAATACCAAATATACATTCTCAATTCATTTATTAACTTTGACATTTACAGTTCATCAGTGTGACATACAGATACATGTACATATATATTATATACAAGAGATGGTATAATGGTATAATGAAAGGTGTCGACATAAAAGGACAGGGAGCATATAAATGCTTGTGTATAAAACTCTGTATTAATAGAGACTATGTATACATGTATATATTATATATATTTAATTATGTCTGTTCTGATAAATTAGTTTAACACTGGTGTCCTGCATCATTTAGTGGACTGAAAACATCCCAAGTATGATTTACTCGCGTTAATTTTCCCAATCCCATCAGTCATGAGACCATGGCAAATATCCCGGATAAATACCTGCACCATGCATCTACTGATTTAGCCACTTCTGTGTTAAGTGACGAAGGTGGTGACCTCCAATACTTTTGAATTAATGGAATTAATCTTTGTACCCAATATTTAGTAGAGCTGGGTGGTATTGAAATTTTAGGTTTGGTATCAGTATTTTTGGGGTGATTTACCTCTGTATCGGTACAGTATTCGATACATTGATACAATACCAATACCGATATCGAGCAGTATTTTTGGTATACTAAGCTTTAAATGCATGCTCCAGTTACGTCTCACTCGCTAAGTTCATCTAAATAAAATTCCATACACAAGACCCTCATCTCTCTTCTTTTCAGCTATTTTGCCTTCGTCAGATATATATTGTTACTGCTTTAATAAATGGTGGATAACATTTTTCAATACCAAAATTTCGGTGTTTTGAAATTTGCTTAAAGGAAGGGACAATCAAGGCATTTGACCTGGTATGCATGTTCAACGACATATAATGCACATTATTGCTCAATATCAACAAGTATAATCGTACTGTTAATTAATAAAACGGTTAAATGTGATGGCTATTATATATAATGGGCGCAGCCATTTTGTACCATCCCAGTGAATACGCCCTCTGGCGAGCTGGTGGTTACGTAATACGTAATGTATCATGTCAGGAATTAGTCTTCGAACTGAAGAAACAAAACATACCTGATTTTTGCGGATGCATCGCAATATTCTGTAATAATAGTCATCCCAATAAGCCAGCAACAGTTATATATTACTTTTAATACAAAATAAACCACCATTGTCAAAGTGTTGAAATAACTGTATTATGGTTTGTACATAAATTAACCCACGTACTGAAATAATTGTAGTGTTTTCTTAGTTAATTGGTCTTTTCTTTCCGTGGCCTGTACCTGTGGTTCCTGATTGGCAGGTGTATATTTAGACGGTCCCCAGACACTGTGTCTAGACACACTGAAAAGACGTGCCTCTTTTATTAAGATCACAGGGTATTGTGTGTTAACCGCACGGACATGCCTCTAATCGTAATCGATCAGCCGTCTTTCTTTATTACTGTAAGTAATTCTGTAAAACCCTTGATTAAGTAGACTTTCCCATCTGAAATCACATAACTGATCAATTACGTAGTCCCAAAGAAAAGAAAATTATCACTTGTGTATTGTGAGTGGTCATTTTTGCTCGAATGTAGCAAAAAAATAGGCTTAGTAATATGCATGTTTTCTTTGGATTTTTTAAAAATGGACGAAAGACCAGTTTAAAAAAAGAAATGAGCAAATGATCATATAATTATTGTGTAACTTATATCGTTGATTATCTACTGCTGAAATTATTGTCCTATATTGTCCTATATTGTATTATAGTTGCTTATTGTATTCCGCCTTGTACAGGTACTCAAGTCCGTTCACAGGACTCGAGTCTTGCTAGACTCGACCCGTGCCCGAGTACTCGTGGAGACCCTAGTCCTGGATGGAGGAGCCGACATAAGTCGAACATTCCCATAGATGGTACATGTATTCTAGTCATAAGAAGTTAAGGGCCACATGGATATTGTGTCTGAGATGGGTACCCTTTCGCTGTGCCAGTGGTATGGAAACGCTCTTGCAGTTAATAAAGATTGAATGGCTCACTTGCAGGCATCTCACTACTTATCTCATGGATATGCTATCATTCAGACATGGCAGGACTCGACCACAGTCCAGAATGCTCAGTTTACGCCTTGGTGGCATGGTTATCAGAAGCCAGATTGCAAAGAAATTTATGTGTTAACATAAAAAAAGATTTCCATCAAGGGTGATTGATCCTGAGACCCATCACACCTCAGACAAGTGTTAACATCTTCCACTGAGCTACATCCCACCCATATTAAGTTTGGAGCATATTTGAATGTTGTCAATAATCGGCTCACAGGGTTTCTGCCAGAGGGTAAAATGGGTATGACATTTAAAACATTTAAGTTCACCGTTTGACAAAATTAATGACTCTTTATTATTACTGTATGATTTTCTTAACCATACACCTAATCCATTTTATTTCTGGGGGAGGACTCCCATACCCACTATCGACTGCTGCAGTGCTCTACAAAGCAAGTTCAAATTACTGGCCAGTAAAGTATAATATTTTAGTCGCCAGCCACTTATATTTAGTAGCCAGCTAATATATACATGTACTTGTAATTAAATCAATTCATCTGCCATTTTACGGTACATTACTTATGCCGTAATTGTTATTAGGACCACATTCTAATGAACTCGTGAAGGGGTAATTCTAATTGTTAAATAGTAATTACAAGTTACTGTTTGTGTCCGGTTCCACTAAAACAGTGAAGGACTATTAACTATCATTATCAAATTCCGTACCCAATAATTTTATTAAACGAAATTAAGCAAATTACTATTTTAATGGCACTGCTGAGATATGCATTAAAATTGCAGTACTCATTAAAAGTTAAATAAAAACATTGTGATAATAATTGCCAGGCTTCAACGTGTTACTAGTAGTTACCAATCGGCTACCTTACTTTTGGTTTAAATAATATTTATTTTCGTCACATACTGCCTTGTGAATCTGTAAATACTGTTTTGTAAATAGTTGTGTCTTTAAAGCCATCTAAAGTCGAGTCATGAAAATATAAACATGTTTTCATCCTCCACTGGTAAACATGACTTCCGACGTGATTAATACAACATTCATGATTGGACACGTCGTTAACGTGGAGGGACCCGATAAGCATAACATGATTGGAGCGCAGCATAACGCATATATAAGTCGACATTTAAAATAATTAACGTTTGAGTTTGAAACAGACAAGTAAAGACACACAGTGACCCAACAATCTCATTAGTACGTAAATAAAACCTGGCTCTAAATGGGACAGGACCGACTTGGTCTAAAACTGAACTGGGACCGAATTATTTCCAAACGCTTGAAATTCAAGTTAAGGGAGATAACATAACGAAGTATTACCTCCCTTCACGTCACCGTTATTCATAGTCCAATTAACTTGTCTCAAACTTTTATTTTTCCAACAAACTACGGATAGAAAACACGTTTTATGGAAGATAAATTGCTACTGGTCCACTGTGTTTTCCGATGTCCAGTTTTGTTTACAGATTAAAGTAAAATTATTGGACAGTCGTCAACTGGCGAATATGATTTTATTTTTTAGATGCCAGGGAATGTTTCTAGTCGCCATGGCGAGTATTTTACTCGCATTGTAGAGCACTGTGATTTTGCATTCAGCAAAAACATTGTAAATACAGTCAAACTTCGATAACTCGATTTTGAAGGGGACGAGGAAATAGTTCGAGTTTCAGGGTGTTCGAGTTTTCAAAATTAATATATAAGAGTTCAAATTTGAAACTGCATTGCAGCTGGTTGCAGCATTGCAGCTGGTTGATTTCGCTTAATATTGTAAGAAGCAGGCGCTTCGCTGCCTACCTCTGAACTCTGAAAATTATGCATCCCCAGTTGAAAGGTGAATTAATATATCAGTCTCCCCACCCCAGCTGTTGGCATCTTCGACGCCTGTGGTACATTCATTTTGCGTATATTGTAAAAGTAAGTAAATAAAACAAAAAAGATAACCCATATGAATTTGAAATATATGCTTGTGGATATAGGCTACATGTATTTATTGACAGGAAAAAAAAACGAAAAAAAAGAAGGCATTTACATACATATATATAAATAACAGAATGAATGAATGAATGTTTAACGACCGCCCAGCACAAAAAATATATCGGAGTATTGGATGTCAAACTATGGTAATGCAAAGAAATAAAGTAAATAACAGAAAGTAACGTTGAGGTATTTTACAGGTGTCAAAACATGGCGGAACATAACTAACAAATAAAACACTGAATGCCGATTAACACTATAAGTACATTTGTTTTACACAAAATTATTTACGCTTCACACCTCTACTTTCTTTCTCCAATCTGGCCACCCACCCCCATTTCTGGGCCCTATGAAAATTGCTTGGATGATTAGCAGAACTTTTTAAAACTGATTTGGCAAACCCCACATGACCGGGTCCTTCCCCAGATTGCTCGATCTGTGATGTATCAATTTTTAACATAACTGAATGACTGGTAATTGATAAACATTAACTGATACATAAATAGAAAAGCTAAAGTTTGACACTATTCACACCTTTAAGAGTAAAAACAAACAGCACTAACAATTATTACAAATGCTCTTTGAAGTTAACCAGACTGTGTCTGTGTCTGTATTATGTAGTGAGGCTCTCCACCACGGACGTACACCGACTACCAAACAAAGGATAATTTTGTTCCACTTAGTCGGCGATCTATTATTCTGTAATTATCACCTTACTCCTCGACAGCCCAGGCCACCTGAGACAGGTGCACTTCGCTTGATTGACATGATTGACAATACATTTGTCTTTAAAATACTATCGGCAACGACAGTTTGATCAATCTACACGCATCAAGTTTTAGAGGTGCATACCCTATTAAATCTTTATGGTGGGACCAAAAAATTACGTCGAGGTTATCGAGTTTTCGAAGTTTGAGTTTTCGAAGGTTGTTACTACTAGTTTGTATAGCATCTCGGCCGGGACCGTCGCTTCAGATCGAGAAATCGAAGGTGGAGTGATCGAAGTTTGACTGTATTTTAATTTCATAGCGCCATACCAAAAAATGTCTTTCCGTCAGAAACACTGGCTCATATATTTCTGTATTTCTAGTTTCAATTAACCTTTTCTAACATAAAAGCAAATATTCTGATATTCAGTGAGGTTTTCTTTGTCATATGATTTAAGTTTTTGATAGTGTTCTGTACACTTCAGGAATGAGTTTTGAACTTTTCTCCCATACAGTACTGACACCTTGTGTACCTATAGATCTATTTATCCCTGGTAAGTGATATGTTTGATCTTTACTTAGGATAAGCTGGAAGAACTACATTCAAATCTTAAGTACATTAAGAGAAATTTTAACAGAAAAAGTGAAATTATATATTATACACAATTGCATATATTATGTACAGTATCTATATATAATGCATGTCTTAAAACTTCAACAAGCCTTGAACAAGGTCTCATTACGGTTTTGCCTACAGGATGCAGCTCTGGGCTTGGATAATATTTAACAGATGTTTTGTCATAAGTTGTAACATAACACATACACAGACTCTGTTGACACTTGATGCTGCTTTCTCGTTTTGAAGTATTAGGGTGTGGCATTTCTTTCTCTGCACCGACATGACTACGTGTATGTGGTGACATGCATCGTTGGTGTGATCATTGTGTGTGAACGTTTTCCCCAGATCTTGTACTGGTGCAGTACTGATGCATGTCATGCTTTTTTTTTATGGACTGAATCACCACTTATGTCTGATATATATGTACATGACTGAATGGGCTCTACGTACAACTTTGTGTACACATAGCCCTAAAGAATTTCATTGAGTGAGGTCATGAAGCCGGTACGCTCTGACATATGGCAGCAACATGTCTCCTGTGTAGACAACCCTGGGATTAGAAGTGATTCACAGACAGGATACCCTTTGCAGTAAGTGTCTGGCTACCATTTATGGTTTATGGTGTCTGGCTACCCGGTACTATTTATGGTTTATGATGTCTGGCTACCCGGTACTGTTCATGGTTTATGATGTCTGGCTACCCGGTACTGTTCATGGTTTATGATGTCTGGCTACCATTTATGGTTTATATTGTCTGTTTACTGTTTATGGTTTGTGATGTCTGGCTACCATTTCTGGTTTATAATGTCTGTTTACAGTTTATGGTTTATGTCTGGCTACCATTTATGGTTTATAATGTCTGTTTACTGTTTTTGGTTTGTGATGTCTGGCTACTATTTGTGATAAGATTTAGCCTGGTAACTGTTTATGTTTAATGTCTAGATTTTTTTTTTATGGTCATTAGTGTTTGACTACTGTTCAGGATAAGATTGACTGGTTACCATTTACGACAAGTGTCTGGTTACTATTTATTATACATGTCTGGTTATTGATTATGGTAAGTATCTGGCTGTTGTCTATGGTTTGTCTGGTTACTATTTATGATATGTTTCTGTTTGTAAGTGTCTAGCTACTGTTTAAGTTAAATGTGTTTGGTTACTGTTTATCACTTGATGGTAAGCGTCTGACTACTGTTTATGTAAGAGTTAAAAGTTTGTTTTGTTTAACAACATCACTAGAGCACATTGATTAATTAATCATCGGCTATTTGATGTCAAGTTTATATATAAGAGTGTCTGGCTACTGGTTTTCATTTGATGGCAAGCATTTGGACATACTGTTTTTAATAAGCATCCTGCTACTGTTTATGTAAGTAAGTGTGTCTGGCTACTGTCTGGTTTATGATAGATTATTGGCTATTGTTTATGGTAGGTGTGTCTTCATTGCTGCTGTTTGTGGTATGTGTGTCTGGCTACTGTTTATGGTAGGTGTGTCTGGCTACTGTTTATGGTAGGTGTGTCTTGGCTACTGTTTATGGTATGTGTGTCTTGACTACTGTTTATGGTAGGTGTGTCTTGACTACTGTTTATGGTAGGTGTGTCTTGACTACTTTTTATGGTATGTGTGTCTGACTACTGTGTATGATAGGTGTGTCTGCATGGCTGCTGTTTATGGTATTTGTGTCTGGCTACTGTTTATGGTATGTGTGTCTGGCTACTTTTATGGTACAGTATGTGTGTCTGGCTGCTGTTTATGGTAGGTGTGTCTGGCTACTGTTTATGGTATGTGTGTCTGGCTACTGTTTATGGTATGTGTGTCTGGCTACTGTTATGGTAGATGTGTCTGGCTACTGTTTATGGTAGGTGTGTCTTGGCTACTGTTTATGGTATGTGTGTCTGGCTACTGTTTATGGTATGTGTCTTGACTACTGTTTATGGTAGGTGTGTCTTGACTACTGTTTATGGTAGGTGTGTCTTGACTACTTTTTATGGTATGTGTGTCTGACTACTGTGTATGGTAGGTGTGTCTGCATGGCTGCTGTTTATGGTATTTGTGTCTGGCTACTGTTTATGGTATGTGTGTCTGGCTACTGTTTATGGTATGTGTGTCTGGCTACTGTTTATGGTAGGTGTGTCTGGCTACTGTTTATGGTAGGTGTGTCTTGGCTACTGTTTATGGTATGTGTGTCTGGCTACTGTTATGGTAGATGTGTCTGGCTACTGTTTATGGTAGGTGTGTCTTGGCTACTGTTTATGGTATGTGTGTCTGGCTACTGTTTATGGTATGTATGTCTGGCTACTGTTTATGGTATGTGTCTTGACTACTGTTTATGGTAGGTGTGTCTTGACTACTTTTTATGGTATGTGTGTCTGACTACTGTGTATGGTAGGTGTGTCTGCATGGCTGCTGTTTATGGTATGTGTGTCTGGCTACTTTTATGGTACAGTATGTGTGTCTGGCTGCTGTTTATGGTAGGTGTGTCTGGCTACTGTTTATGGTATGTGTGTCTGGCTACTGTTTATGGTATGTGTGTCTGGCTACTGTTTATGGTATGTGTGTTTGACTACTGTTTATGGTATGTGTGTCTGACTACTGTGTATGTTAGGTGTGTCTTGACTACTATGTATGGTAGGTGTGTCTTGACTACTGTTTATGGTAGATGTGTCTGACTACTGTTTATGGTATGTGTGTCTGGTTACTGTTTATGGTAGGAGTGTCTGACTATTGTTTATGGTATGTGTGTCTGGTTACTGTTTATGGTAGCTGTGTCTGACTATTGTTTATGATAGGTGTGTCTGGTTACTGTTTATGGTATGTGTGTCTGGCTATGTTTATGGTATGTGTGTCTGGTTACTGTTTATGGTAGGTGTGTCTGACTTGTTTATGGTATGTGTGTCTGACTATTGTTTATATGGTATGTGTGTCTCGAATCTGTTTATGGTAGCTGTGTCTGACTACTGTTTATGGTACATTGTAGGTGTGTCCGATTATTCTTTATGGTATATGTGTCTGGTTACTGTTTGTTAGGTGTGTCTGGCTACTGTTTATGGTAGCTGTGTCTGGTTACTGTTTATGGTAGCTGTGTCTGACTACTATTTATGGTAGCTGTGTCTGGTTACTGTTTATGGTAGCTGTGGCTGACTACTATTTATGGTAGGTGTGGTTGACTACTATGTATGGTAGGTGTGTCTTACTACTGTTTATGGTACATGGTAGGTGTGTCTGGTTACTGTTTATGTTAGCTGTGTCTTGACTACTGTTTATGGTATGTGTCTGGCTGTTGTTTATGGTAGGTGTGTCTGACTATTGTTTATGGTAGGTGTGTCTGGTTACTGTTTATGGTAGGTGTTTCTAGATCTATCTATTGTTTATGATATGTGTCTGGCTACTGTTTATGGTAGGTGTGTCTGGCTACTGTTCATGGTAGGTGTGTCTGGCTACTGTTCATGGTAGGTTTGTCTGGATACTGTTGAGGATAGCTGTGTCTGGCTAATGTTTATGGTAGGTGTGTCTAGATACTGGTTAGATATATAACATAAAATACTGTTTGTTTCCAATTACCTTGAAGTTACTTGACCAACCTTAATTTTAACCTGTTAACCTTAAGCTTTAAACCGGCCTCGGTGGCGTCGTGGTAGGCCATCGGTCTATAGGCTGATAGGTACTGGGTTCGAGGCATGGGATTTTTTATTCAGATACCAACTCCAAACCCTGAGTGAATGCTCCGCAAGGCTCAATGGGTAGGTGTAAACCACTTGCACCGACCAGTGATCCATAACTGGTTCAACAAAGGCCATGGTTTGTGCTATCCTGCCTGTGGGAAGCGCAAATAAAAGATCCCTTGCTGCTAATCAGAAGAGTAGCCCATGTAGTGGCGACAGTGGGTTTCCTCTCAAAATTTGTGTGGTCCTTAACCATATGTCTGATGCCATATAACCATAAATAAAATGTGTTGAGTGCGTTGTTAAATAAAACATTTCTTTCTTTTTTCTTTCTTAAGCTTTAAAAAAAAAAAGTAAATCTTATATGCCTTACCTTTTTCTTTTCTTTTTTCGTTATGTTATGGAAAACAAACTTATTTTCCCCCAACCATACCTGTATAAGTGTGTATATTGCAAGTGTGTCTAGCTATTGTCATTGTTGTATATACATCAAATATTGGACTCAGTATTCAAGGGTTAAACTCAACCCAGAACCGAGTACCATACACTTACTAGATGACAATGAGACTAAGGAATAAAGTAAAATAGCATTATGCATCTTAATTCCAGTGTTGATCATGAATACCAAATCATATATTGCATTTAAAAACCGGTTGATAGTTCAGTATTGTGACAGACGGACAACCAGATTAAAAAGAGAAACTAGCACGTAATCATATAATTATTGTCTACCTGGTATTGCTGATTAGTTCTGTTGAAATTAATGCTCTACATTGCCCCACTTGTATGAGTATTCGAGTCCTGTGAACGGACTCGAGTCTAGCAATACTCATTGTGTTTTGGGATGGGGGTGTTAGGATAGAAATGATTGATTGCCAACTTAACTGTACTTTGAAAAAGTGCTTCACCTATCGTTTATTCAGTTAAATGGTACAGTTAATTCTGTCAGTTGGCATCTTCTTTGATCAGCCTTGAAGCTTGATTGCTCGGCACGGGAATCCCATTACACGTAAGCGCATTCCTGGCGGATTAGCGATCCCAATAGATGTGGTAAAATTACCAAACCCCAATTGTGAACAGACAACTGGTCCATTGTTTGGTATTTAGGAAGTATTTTCCCAATCATAGTGATTAAGTGTGCTTGATATACTGGTACACAAGTTGTTTGCGAGAGGTAGTCGACTACCACGCTCGTACTTGTGATAATTGTTTTATTAAAGCACTTCAAATCAAGGCGTAGCAGCAGTTGATTTAAGGTGCTTATTTTATGGACGCCGTCAAAGCGCTTATTTTACAGACTAAGGCGTGTCGGGCCGCTACACTTAATGGCCCTGGGGAAACCCCTGCTCAGATCATGCCCGAGTACTCAAGTACTTGTGGAGAACCTAGATATGATATATTGAATATACCTGCACTACTTTTTTTTTAACTTGGATATATTTATTACACATTTCTGATGGTATATACATATATGGCTTGATGCTAGACAAAAGTGATGAAAACTGTACATGCAGTCTGCTTCGCTTCAATTTACTGTAAATCATTTCAACTTTCACAGTGTTGACTGGCAAAGTACCTTTTGATGGGGTGTCTTTGTTGATGCTTGTTATTCGTAATAAAAGTGTTTGTTTGGGTTTAACATAACAAACCGTACCAGCATGTACGCCAGTCATTCCGTCCTTTAAATTACAAATGTAAGGATACATGGAGATTAAAGAGTCAAATGAATACAGGTACAGGTACATGTGTTTACCGATGCATAAAACTACAGGCAAATAATGTTCATGCTGGTATTCATAGCAGCTAGGATTTTATTTTTATTGTTCAGTTATTTATACATTTAATATGCAGTAGGAACCCACATTTGAATTAACGATTTGAAAGTAGGGTAGTAAATTTTATATAATTTCTTTATATATACAATGTATTTTGTCTGCAACCAGTATAAATTATATACTTGTATTATTAAAGAGGTGTCAAGAAAATACCACACATCTTTATCTATCCAACCAGTACACTACAACTGTTATTTCACAAGCTGAAGCAGGGACCATTTTGTTCAGTATCACGTCACGATTCGCTACACAAATTTCTGAGTTTGCTACACAATTCTAAGACGTTAAATATTAGTTGCTACTCAGTTTTCAACTGACTACACGTACCAACTGTCGCTTATAAAATTTTTAAAAACAAAATGTTGCCTGCGAGGTATCTGCTGTTTTATCTTTGGTAAGCCATAAAAGATCCATTGCTGCTAATGGAAAAGACTCTAGAGGTTTGAGAATTATCAAATGGTTGATATCCAATAGCCGATGATTATATAATGTTCTCTAGTGTTGTCATCAAACAAAACAAATGTTTAACTTCCAAATGGAATAAAAATTCTAAATACTATTATTAAATAATAACAAAATGTTAATTTTGTAAGGTACGTTTTTGTCTTGTCAACTTGTCAGCTCTGTATCAAAGGCACATGCATACAGTACTCCTTTATAAACTTTATATATTTGCACCACTCCTGAGTTAAAACTTAGTTTCTTGACTAGACTATTCAGTTCTGTAAGTCTACATGTTTGGTGTGTTTCTGGGTTTGTTTTGTTTGGGGTTTTGGGGCTTTTTCTTGGGAAAGGGAGAGTGGTTTCATCACCACACATATTTAGCACAGAGACAAACATATTTGTTTTTGTTTTGTTTTTTATCACACACACATACATATATGTGTCCCCGGTATATAAATTATGGAAGTTGATGAGATGAATGGCGAAGCCACAGTGCATTTCCAGATGTTCATTATTGGATTATATAACACGGCTATGCTCGGATGACAAGACAAGATACGCTTTATTCAGTATTTAGGCCATTAACCCCAAAAAACACATAAGAAATAAGCAAATATCATGTCGTGTGCTACTTACGTAGTACATATATATCAAAGGATAATCATCTCTTTACAATTTTACTACAAATATGTGATACATGTATAAAAACATAATGTGCTCAGCTGAGCTATCTCGGTATCACCCGAGCCCAGAGTACCCGGAACTAGCATTGTCTGCTGTGTAATCCGAGCTACAGTACATGTGTATCTGTATCAGTTGACGGACTAAGCTAAATCCTGACTAAGCTAAATCCTGCCCGTGGACAGAAATATTACCATACAGTGTTGAAAGAGGACCAATTACCGTTAGGATTTTGCACTTTGCTCCTATTCCAGCCAGTGCCACACCACTGGGTTGTTAAAAGCCATGGTATGTGCTGTCATTTCTGTGGGAAAATGAAAAATGTTAAAAATAATTTTTCTAGTGACAAGGGTGGAACAGCAGTAGATTCCTTTTTTAAAGAACACAAAAATAAAATTCAAATTATAAAAAAAATCCACTAACATTTGCTACTAATTGAGAGGAATAGCGAATGTGATACTACATATATCAACAGGTTTTTGCTGTCTTCCATCATATTGGTAGTCACAGATTTAAAATAGAAGAAGAAGTTTTGTTTAACGACACCACTAGAGCACATTGATTAATTAATCATTAGCTATTGGATGTAAAACATTGGTAATTCTGACACGTAGTCATCAGAGGAAACCCACTACATTTTTCCTACTGGTGTTTTTAAATATAGACTCCAGAAATATTTTCTAAAATAATATCATTTGTACATACATGTGTATGTTTATTGCCATATATGTATTTTCTATTTGTTCATAAATGTGTGTATTGTAATTCTGTATTGTGTTTACCCAAGGGCCTCAGGGGAAATTAGCTTTTGCTAACTGTTACCCTCACTAAATAAAGAATTTTTATATTATTATTATTATTATTATTATTATAATGCAGTAAGGGATTTTTTATATGCACTTTCCCACAGACAGGAAAACACATACCACAGCCTTTGACCAGTTGTGGTGCACTGGTTGGAATGAGAGATTTAAAATAGTGTAGTAAAATAATGTGTTGTGGTACATTCCTCCTCTTGCATCATGTCCAATGTATGTCACTCTGTTACAACAGCTTGCTCCATTATGGACAGCCATGGCTGTCAAGTACATGTATCTTTGACTATATTATTTATGTATACACACATGTGTGAATCTTTTCACTAGATATTGATTCTAAACAGATTCATGTGAGTGGCAATACAAAGAAAATCTCTGCATAATCATTAATGTCGCACAGCTACATGTACATGCATATAGCTGATACAGCAAATACTGATGATAATCAAGTCAGGCACAAATATTACCCATATACTTTAATCTGTTAATGATAGCTGATCTTCATACCATTTTATTGTAGCTGATATTCATACCATTTTATTGTAGTTGATATTCATACCATTTTATTGTAGCTGATATTCATATCAGTTAATTATAGCTGATATTCATACCATTTTATTGTAGCTGATATTCATACCATTTAATTGTAGCTAATATTCATGCCATTTAATTGTAGCTAATATTCATACAATTTAATTGTAGCTGATATTCATACAATTTTATTGTAGCTGATATTCATACCATTTTATTGTAGCTGATATTCATACCATTTTATTGTAGCTGATATTCATATCAGTTAATTATAGCTGATATTCATACCATTTTATTGTAGCTGATATTCATGCCATTTAATTGTAGCTAATATTCATGTCATTTAATTGTAGCTAATATTCATACAATTTAATTGTAGCTAATATTCATGCAATTTATTTGTAGCTAATATTCATACCATTTAATTGTAGCTAATATTCATGCAATTTATTTGTAGCTAATATTCATACCATTTAATTGTAGCTAATATTCATGCAATTTTAAAATTGTAGCTAATATTAATGCAATTTAATTGTAGCTAATATTCATACCAGGTAAATATAGTTAATATTCATACCAATTAAATATAGCTAATATTCATACCAATTAAATATAGCTAATATTCATACCAATTTAATATAGCTTATATTCATACCAGTTATATAGCCAGTATTCATACCAGTTAATTATAGCTAATATTCATAACAGTTAAATATTGCTAATATTCATACCATTTAATTGTAGCTAATATTCATACCAGTTAAATATAGCTAATATTCATACCAATTAAATATAGCTTATATTCATACCAGTTAAATATAGCTAATATTCATATCAGTTAAATATAGCTAATATTCATATCAGTTAATTATAGCGGTCGTTCTGGTATCGATCCCCATTGGTGTGCCCATTGGGCTATTTCTCGTTCCAGCCAGTGGTACATCAAAGGCTGTGGTATGTGCTGTCTTGTCTATGGGATGGTGCATATAAAAGATCCCATGTTACTAATGGAAAAATGGAGTGGGTTTACTCTCTAAATACTCTCTAAAACCAAATGTCAAAATTGCCAAATGTTTGACATCCAATAGCCGATGATTAATAAATCAATGTGCTCTAGTAGTGTCATTAAACAAAACAAACTTCTTTTTTTGTACATTTTATAATTCTGAAACCATGGCCAATTCCACCCGTTGAACAGAGTGTATTAATTCACTGGACCAGGGTCAATTTCTACCCACCTGACAGAGTATCAATTCACTGGACCAGGGTCAATTTCTACCCACCTGACAGAGTATTAATTCACTGGACCAGGGTCAATTTCTACCCACCTGACAGTATTAATTCACTGGACCAGGGTCAATTTCTACCCACCTGACAGAATATTAATTCGCAGAACTAAGGCTAATTTGTACTCGGAACAGGATATTAATTCATTGGACCAATTAGGCCAATTTCTACCCACCTGACACAGTATTATTTATTTCATTGAGTCATAGATAATTTGTACCCACCTGACAGTATATTAATTAATTTGCTGAACCATGGTCAGTTTCTACTCATGACAGTTTATTACATGTAATTCACTGGACCATGGATAATTTGTACTCACCTGACAGTATATTAATTAATTCACTGGACCATGGGTAATTTATACCTACCTGACAGTATATTAATTAATTTGCTGAACCATGGTCAGTTTCTACTCATGCCAGTTTATAACATGTAATTCACTGGACCATGGATAATTTCTACCCACCTGACAATGCATTACTTAATTCACTGGACCATGGACAATTTCTACTCATCTGACAATGTATTAATTAATTCACTGAGCCATGGTCATTTTTCTACCACCTGAAATTGTATTAATTCACTGAACCATGGTTAATATGTATCCACCTGAAATTGTATTAATTCACTGAACCATGGTCAATTTCTACTCGCCTTAAATTGTATTAATTCACTGAGTTATGGTCAATTTCTACTCGCCCTAAATTGTATTAATTCACTGAGTTATGGTCAATTTCTACTTGCCTGAAATTGTATTAATTCAGTGAGCCAGGGTAAATTTCTGCTGGTCTTAAATTGTATTAATTCGCTGAACCATGGCCAATTTTTGTCTTCCTGACACAGAATAAATTAGTTTGAGTCATGTTACTTGGTTCTTTTACTTGTCCATTGATTGATTGATTGATTGATTGATTGATGGATTGATATTTATTTTCATGCTTATGAATTAAGGTTCAGGCATGTTGTCCTGGGCACACACATCAGCTATCTGGGCTGTCTGTCCAGGACAGAGGGTTAGTAGTTGGTGAGAGAGAAGTCAGTGTGGTGGCCTTACGCTCACTCTGGGTGGGAGCCGGTACTGGGATGTGATCGCGGTACTGGGATGTGATCGCGGTACTGGGATGTGATCGCAGTACTGGGATGTGATGGCGGTACCTATCAGCCTTTGGTCTAATGTTTAAACCACTGCGCTGCTCAGGCAGGTACTTGGCAGTGGAAAAGCTTAAATGCAATGTTATAAATATTATATGTTAACAATGATAAAAATGGATTCTTTGTAAAACGACAAACTGAAAAAGAATCAACTTTGAAAGTCTTCCCCCACCACTTTCCTGACTTAATATTGCATGGCTTATCACTCTTGTGACGAAATCTAAAACAGTACAAGGTTTATATCACTCTTGGAATTTGTTTTAACGTACATTATCCTGTTAATGTAATCTAAGATTGATTCTCTCTGTCTCTCTCTCTCTCTCTCTCTCTCTCTCTCTCTCTCTCTCTCTCTCTCTCTCTCTCTCTCTCTCTCTGTCTCTCTCTCTCTCTCTCTCTCTCTCTCTCTCTCTCTCTCTCTCTCTCTCTCTCTCTCTCTGTCTTTTTCTCTTCCCCCCCCCTCTGTCTGTGTGTGTGTGTTTGTTTCATTCTGTCTCTCTCTCTCTCTCTCTCTCTCTCTCTCTCTCTCTCTCTCTCTCTCTCTCTCTCTCTCTCTCTCTCTCTCTCTCTCTCTCTCTCTCTCTCTCTCTCACACACACAGACACACATACTCACACTCACACTTTATGGTTAGGCATACTGTCAAATCTTGTTATTAATCATGTAGACTGCTGTACCATATTGCCTTTTGTCATTGATTTTATTACATTGATGGTCTTTTACAATTGTATATACTGTAGTAATGCAGTATGGATTTTAACAGCTGTGTGCTCACATATCTGTGTTCTGTTCTTGATTTAATGTACCAGGCATATACTACATAGACTTGTTCATGTGTATAACTTTAGAATATGAGACTGATAAAGTTCCATACTTAAAGAATCTGATATGTTAGAGAATGGATTTGTAGTAGAGTGTGGTCAACTTCCATATCTAAGGTTGGTAGTGTGTTAAGATATTTAGAATATATCAGTCTTTGCTATTCACATTCTTTTGGCATTCAGCAGAATGTGAATTAATTAGAGTAAAGTCCTGCTGATGTTAACCAATACGACATTGGTTAAAGGGACATTCCTGAGTTTGCTGCATTGTAAGATGTTTCTGACTAATAAAATATTGCTACGATTAAACTTACATATTAAATATATTTTCTTGTTTAGAATATCAGTGCCTGTACATACAGTGTGTTTCTGATCGTCTTAATGTTTGTAAGAAATCCAAACTGGATTCTGTTTTTAATAATTTTGTACGTACGAAAAAATTATATTTTTGGAAATAAAATGGAATTTAACCTAGTAAAAATATTAGAACGACCAGAAACATGTTTAATATACACCCATTAATACATACCCTCAGTAACCCTGTGATGGTAATCTCCAGCAAGTCTTGTTTAACATATACCCTCTATATTAATTCACAATCTTTTGACCAGTATCAGCAATGCTGATGTACAAATGTATATGACATGTAATATAGCATTTTGTTGCATTTTCTGGTACTGCAACATTGCCTCAGTGGTGATCTGTTGTATTTTCAGATACTGGAACATGACCCTAAAGAAGATCTGTTGTATTGTCAAGGACTGGGTGATCTGTTGTATTTTCAGGTACTGGGTGATCTGTTGTATTTTCAGATACTGGAACATGACCCTAAAGAAGATCTGTTGTATTTTCAGGGACTGGGTGATCTGTTGTATTTTCAGGGACTAAGTGATCTGTTGTATTTTCAGGGACTGGGTGATCTGTTGTATTTTCAGGGACTGGGTGATCTGTTGTATTTCCAGGTACTGGAATATGACACTGAAGAATATCTGTTATATTTCCAGGTGCTGGAACATGACACTGAAGAAGATCTGTTGTATTTTCAGATACTGGAACATGATACTGAAGAAGATCTGTTGTATTTCCAGGTACTGGAATATGACACTAAAGAAGATCTGTTGTATTTTCAGGTACTGGAACATGACACTGAAGAAGATCTGTTGTATCGGTGCTGGGTACGTGGGAGGTCCGTCCTGTGCGGTGATAGCCTACAAATGTCCTGAGCTACAGGTGGAGGTCGTTGACCTCAGCAAGGAAAGAATAGCACAGTGGAACTCTGACAAACTTCCCATATTTGAGGTAAATGGAACTTTGTGTGCAGGCAGGTAGTAAATTTGTATAAAATAACATAATATTATATTATTACCAATATACAGTGTATATGCTTCAAAATATTTTGGCATGCATTAAATATAATGACAAAACAACAGCATATTCAGACTTGTATATCTGCACAAGGCAGAGTCTAAAGGATATTTTTATACGGTTAGGATAATATGCTCCCATGAATTACTTAAAGCCGCACACCCTAGTTCCATCCAGCAAAAATAAATTATAATTTGGTTAATCTACAAACCTGTAACACACTTAGATCACGTTTTTATCAAATGGAGTGAAAAAGCAGGTTTTATATCGATAAATGCCATGGGAATCCCCATGTCCCAATTGCTTGAAGTAATTTT
The DNA here is from genome assembly GCF_016097555.1 of Gigantopelta aegis. NCBI lineage: Eukaryota > Metazoa > Mollusca > Gastropoda > Neomphalida > Peltospiridae > Gigantopelta > Gigantopelta aegis. Next base: position 70,584,825 of record NC_054704.1, read on the forward strand.
GAAAGTTAGTATTCTGATATCACTGGTAGATGTCGCTCGAAGCACAACAATGCCTACGTCACGACAAATTTCACAGAGTGCGCACAGACTTGGGGTGCATTCTTTTCACCTCTCTTGGACATGTTCCAACTGTACTGTCCTGGTTGTATCCCTTCTCCAGATATCGTAAGACTTAGCAAAATTATTGGTTTTAAGGGTTTTTAACGTTTTGTATTGAGACACTTACTTGTCTGAACTTTATTGTTACTGAAAATGTTCACAAACTGTGAAGAAAAATCTCACAAATGAACAACAACAAATCGGATGTTGATTGCACGAACTGTGCACGAGAAAACAAACTGAACCAAAATGATAACTGTCACGTGGTATACCAACGTCTGTGACATTGAAATGGAAATATCCCGTCTAAATATAGATTAGACCTTGTCTGCTCAACGGTTTTGTCTCAAACATGCGTCCATTTTTAAGAAATACGAAAAATGCATTTTGTGGTATTACAAAAACCAGGATTACCAGGATTACCAAAAAACACTTCAGGTGAATGGAAATGTATATTCTAAATAATAAACGGTAAGTAAAGTGCAATTTTATTTGTGAAAAAAATGGGTTTAATAGCGAAAAACAACGTCGTAATGGTTAACAACTAGCCGTAACTAGGGGGTGTCCCTTTAAAGGAGATTCAGCCACTATTTATTTATTTATTTATTTATTTACTTATTTATTTATTTATTAACATTAATTATTACTGTAATTATTATTTATTTAATTTTATTAACTGAAATAAGTTATCTGTGATAAAAACTGCAGTAAGGAGATTATTTGTTTTCAGCCTCGGCTGACAGAAATAGTGGAGGAATGTAGGGGAAAGAACCTGACATTCTCCACCAATGTGGACAAAGCCATCCAAGAATCTGAACTGATTTTCATATGTGTCAACACACCCACCAAGAACTTTGGTCTGGGCAAGGTAATCCTAAATCAATGTAATTCAGTTTAGTAGCAGAATTACCCAGTGATGGTAATCCCCAGCAAGTCTTGTTTAACACATACCCTCAGGACCCTGTGATGGTAATACCTAGCAAGTCTTGTTTAACACATACCCTCAGTAACCCAGTGATGGTAATCTCCAGCAAGTCTTGTTTAACACATACCCTCAGTAACCCAGTGATGGTAATCCTAGCAAGTCTTGTTTAACACATACCCTCAGTAACCCTGTGATGATAATCCCCAGCATGTCTTGTTTAACACATACCCTCAGTAACCCTGTAATGGTAATCCCCAGCAAGTCTTGTTTAGCACATACCCTCAGTAACCCTGTAATGGTAATCTCCAGCAAGTCTTGTTTAACACATACCCTCAGTAACCCAGTAATGGTAATCCCCAGCAAGTCTTGTTTAACACATACCCTCAGTAACCCTGTAATGGTAATCCCCAGCAAGTCTTGTTTAACACATACCCTCAGTAACCCTGTAATGGTAATCCCCAGCAAGTCTTGTTTAACACATACCCTCAGTAACCCAGTGATGGTAATCCCCAGCAAGTCTTGTTTAACACATACCCTCAGTAACCCAGTGATGGTAATCCCCAGCAAGTCTTGTTTAACACATACCCTCAGTAACCCTGTGATGGTAATCCCCAGCAAGTCTTGTTTAACACATACCCTCAGTAACCCTGTGATGGTAATCCCCAGCAAGTCTTGTTTAACACATACCCTCAGTAACCCTGTGATGGTAATACCTAGCAAGTCTTGTTTAACACATACCCTCAGTAACCCTGTGATGATAATCCCCAGCATGTCTTGTTTAACACATACCCTCAGTAACCCTGTGATCTTAATACCTAGCAAGTCTTGTTTAACACATACCCTCAGTAACCCTGTGATGGTAATCTCCAGCAAGTCTTGTTTAACACATACCCTCAGTAACCCTGTAATGGTAATCTATAGCAAGTCTTGTTTAACACATACCCTCAGTAACCCTGTAATGGTAATCTATAGCCAGTCTTGTTTAACACATACCCTCAGTAACCCTGTGATGGTAATCTCCAGCAAGTCTTGTTTAACACATACCCTCAGTAACCCTGTAATGGTAATCTATAGCAAGTCTTGTTTAACACATACCCTCAGTAACCCTGTAATGGTAATCTCCAGCAAGTCTTGTTTAACACATACCCTCAGTAACCCTGTAATGGTAATCTCCAGCAAGTCTTGTTTAACACATACCCTCAGTAACCCTGTAATGGTAATCTATAGCAAGTCTTGTTTAACACATACCCTCAGTAACCCTGTAATGGTAATCTATAGCAAGTCTTGTTTAACACATACCCTCAGTAACCCTGTGATGGTAATCTCCAGCAAGTCTAACATGTTTAACATATTGTGAGTAATCAAGAGAAAACATCATCACTATGGGTTTAAGACACAATAAACCTAGTAAGACCAGATATGTGTCAAACTCAATTTTGACCAGAACTCACAACTTGCTAAGTTTTGCCATCATAGGGTAGAGAAATAATCGTACAGTGTAAAATGCTAAAGCTCATGACTGAAAATTATTTCATTCGGGACATAAATTTGGTAATAACTGGAAACTCATTTATTATCCTCTATATATTTACCTGTAACATGTTTGTAGGGGAGAGCAGCTGATCTGAAGTACATAGAGTACTTGATTCAGGTCTAATATTAGAAATATATTTACATGTAACGTGTTTGTAGGGGAGAGCAGCTGATCTGAAGTACATAGAGTACTTGATACAAGTGTAATATTAGAAATATATTTACCTGTAACATGTTTGTAGGGGAGAGCAGCTGATCTGAAGTACATAGAGTCAGCGGCACGGATGATCGCCAGCGTCGCTCAGAGCTCGAAGATTGTGGTGGAGAAGAGTACGGTTCCCGTGAAAGCCGCAGAAAGTATCGCTCAGATCCTGAAGGCAAATGTCAAACCTGGAGTCAAGTATCAGGTGAGGTTACACGGGTTAAGCTGCTAATAGCAGGGGTGGGACGTAGCCCAATGGTAAACCAGTCACTTGATTTGCAGTCAGTCTAAGATCGATCCATTCAGTGGGCTGATCAGGTCATATCGCATTCCAGCCAGTGCATTCTGATTGGTATATGAAAGGCCTTGGTATGTGCTATCCTGTCTGTGGGATGGTGCATATTAAAAAAATAACTTGCTGCTAATGGAAAAATGTGGTGGATTTCCTCTTTAAGACTACATGTATATGTCAAAATTACCAAATGTTTGACATCCAATACCCGATGATTAATATCATTTTAATTATGGTTATATGGTGTCGGACATATTATGGTTACGGAACACAGAGATATGAGGGAGGAAACCTGCCGCCATATAATGGACTACTCTTTCCAGACTGACCTCATCAGGCGATAACTTGACCACAGGGCTACATCCCGCCCTCACTTGGAAACAAATCCACACTTTGATTCATCTTTCTCATCTCAGTCCTTTGCCTTTTGAAAAACAAAGGTGAGTGAAGTATCGCACTCGCCAGATTGAAATTACGTGCGCTGTACGAGCGCGATCGTACCTGCGCATCTTAAAAGGCAAGGTCTGTCATCTATCACCTCTTGCCTACCATTGTCATTATCTTAATATCTTCTTCTTCTCGTTTGGTTTCATATGCTCACTAAACCCTGAGATGTGCTGTATCAATGAACTGGATCGTCAGTTGGAGCTCACCAGGGCTGCCCCATAGCTTTTCTTTGATGCTCTTTTCATTATCTTAATATTAGAAAAAACACCTTTGTTTGCAGGTGTTATCAAACTCCTAGTTCCTGGCTGAAGGATCTGTTATTAAAGACCTACTGGAGCCCTCATCTGTGTGGTCCTTAATCATATGTGTGATGCCATTTTTTTTATAACCATAATTACATGTTGAGTGTGTCCTTAAATAAAACATTCCTTTCCTTTACTTTGTAGGTGTTATCAAACCCCGAGTTCCTGGCTGAAGGGTCTGCTGTTAAGGACCTGCTGGAGCCCTCATCCATGTGGTCCTTAGCCATATGTGTGATGCCATTTTAGTTATAACCATAATTCATGTTGAGTGTGTCCTTAAATAAAACATTCCTTTCCTTTACTTTGTAGGTGTTATCAAACCCCGAGTTCCTGGCTGAAGGATCTGCTGTTAAGGACCTGCTGGAGCCCTCATCCATGTGGTCCTTAGCCATATGTGTGATGCTATTTTATTTATAACCATAATTACATGTTGAGTGTGTTCTTAAATAAAACATTCCTTTCCTTTACTTTGTAGGTGTTATCAAACCCCGAGTTCCTGGCTGAAGGGTCTGCTGTTAAGGACCTGCTGGAGCCCTCATCCATGTGGTCCTTAGCCATATGTGTGATGCCATTTTAGTTATAACCATAATTACATGTTGAGTGTGTCCTTAAATAAAACATTCCTTTCCTTTACTTTGTAGGTGTTATCAAACCCCGAGTTCCTGGCTGAAGGGTCTGCTATTAAGGACCTGCTGGAACCGGACCGTGTGTTGATTGGTGGAGAGCAGACAGTGGAGGACCAGGAGGCTGTGAACGCGCTGTCGTGGATCTATGAACACTGGGTGCCTCGCTCGCAGATCATCACTATGAACACGTGGTCGTCGGAACTCTCGAAACTCGTGAGTACAACTACCTATGTCACTTCCTGTATCAGCTTATGTATTTCTAGATAAAGTCCTGGGCCATGTTCCACGAAGTGATCTTAGTGCTAAGATCACTTCATGGAACAGAGACCAGGCCTGGTGCTTATAAAACTTTTAGAGTCTAGACTCAAGACTCTAATAGAGTCTGAGACGTGAACGTCATGGCAACGCCATACAAATTATATATGCATGGGGCCCTGGTCATATCACCAGTGTGCAGTCTGCAGTTTAGTAAAATTATTTGATCATATCTACATCCATTAAAAGTCTCTAGCATGGCCAGTGGCTGCGTCTTGGACAGACAGGTATTTACCAAATTATAGGGAAGGTTTTGATAATTTAATCATGTTGGGAAGTAATTCTGATTCAGTGGGATATTGATAAAGTTCTTTTAATAGTTAATTAGTGGGTCGTACAATATTGGATCAAATATCGACATAGTAAAGATTATAAGACTCCCATCATATGTGGTCATGTGGGATAGAAAAAGTACACCCAAGGTGGTTGAAATTTCGACCTTGGATGAGCCTTGCCAAGTCCCAGCATTGAAATGTTCACCACCGAGATTGTACCTTTTCTCTCCCACACGACCGCATATGATGGAGTCTTTTTCTCTCATCCATTCACTAAATAAACCATTATTTTACACAGACAAAGATTTGACCATTTTATTATAAATAAACTACACTATCATCTTTTCCGTGTTTGTTTCATGTGTTGAATAAAATTTAACACTACAAATTAACAAGAAAGCTTTTAAAACGAAGGTTTTAATAAAATATTAATTTAAATCTGTCTAATGACCTCACATCACCATCTCACATTAATATGACGTCATATATTACCAACGACGTCTGGTTAAGCACAAGCACGTGATATCCCATGTGGGATAGAAATTTCTTACATAGCTTTCTTTCGTGGGATATAGCTCTGTCCCATATACTTGAGGATGAGAGATAGAAATTTCTTACATAGCTTTCTTTCATGGGATAGCTCTGTCCCATATACTTGAGGATGAGAGAATAGGATACAAATACTCTTCTTTAACACTGTCTTAACTGCTACGTTGATTGTTTTGCAGGCTGCCAATGCATTCCTTGCTCAGAGAATATCCAGCATCAACGCGATGTCGGCGGTCTGTGAAGCGACAGGGGCCGATGTGGCCGAAGTGTCTCATGCTATAGGTACAGACAGCCGCATCGGCTCCAAGTTCCTCAAGGCCAGTATTGGTGAGTCTCAGTTTTTACAGGCTTCGTATTATGTGAACCACAGTGATGAACAGTGTGGATTACTCACAAAAATATCAGTATTTTAATTCAGTAGCAGGTATCACCATTAACGTTTTGGCCTGTATTGGTATCATGACATCTGTTGGTTAAAATAAGTTTAAAGGGACATTCCTGAGTTTGCTGCAATTTTAAGATGTTATCAACTAACGATTGTAATTACATATGAAATATATTTTTTCTGCATAAAATATTAGTGGCTGTATATTAAACATGTTTCTGATCGTTCTAATATGTGTACTAGGTTAAATTTAATTTTATTTCCGATTTTTTTTTTTTTCGTACGTACAAAATTATTTGAAGACAAAATCCAGTTTGAGCTTCTTACAAATATTAAGACAACCAGAAACACATTGAATATACAGACACTGATATTCTAAACAAGAAAATATATTTAATATATAAGTTTAATTGTAGAAATATTTTATTAGTCGAAAACATCTTACAATGCAGCAAACTCAGAAATGTCCCTTTAAAGTCTCCTAAAATTCTGTATGATCATAGATTGTATGTATAAAAAAATTGGTCCCCTTGTTTACAGACATCATTCTGCTATATGATAGTTGTATTTTGTGATGCCGTTGTATGTTTTCTTCTTCACTTTAAGCTTGGTTAAAGGCAAGGGAATTTAATGTTTGGTCAAACCTGACAAAAAGATTGCCTAATTACATTGGGATCCTAGTGAGTGATTTTTGGAAGAGTCGTCACCAAGTGATTATCTCACAACTGCACACTCCCAGCCCCATGAATGTGCCTCAAGGCAGGGTCAAGTTTATAAGACTTGACTCAAGTGTCTCTCATTGTCTTTTACTTTTGAATCCTTTAATGGATAGCTTTCATACAGGGACTTTTACCAAGTTAGAGAGCACACAACGAACCATGTATCAGTATATAAACCTATAGCAAAGATAAGATGATTTGAAACTTAATTAGTGATTTCCCTAGAAATTAGGCAAGGCATGGTAGACCAAACACTTTGGGGGCATTTTCACCATTTTTGGGGCACTTTTTTTTCATTAAAAATACACAAAAATTAATTTTAAAAAACATTAAAGTAATTTATGTGTTTGCTTTAATGGCAAAAGATATAAAAGGCATATTTTATTAACTAATAATAAATTTTGGGGTGTTTTATAAAGGCAATTTTAGAATTAATTAGTGAAAAAGGCTTGTTTAATCTCAGGGCTGCAGCATGGTGTTGATTAAGGCAAGATGGTGCTAGACTACTGAGGCATGGTGCTGCACCATGCTAAAACAAGATAGGGAAAACACTATTGATTATTCTTGAAATGCTTCATTTTCATACTTGCTATGAATGTTCACCAAGCCTGTCACAGCCTTATGCATGTAATCCCAGCTTATGGTCACTACAGAACTAAGCTCAAACTTTATTGCTTTTGATGACTTTAATTTTGTTTACCAACATGTTAGCTGCTACTGGCAGACGTTACTATGTAATCTCCTCATGTCTTGTTTTGTAGGATTTGGAGGAAGCTGTTTCCAGAAAGATGTCCTGAACCTTGTGTACCTGTGTGAGTGTCTCAATCTGCCAGAAGTAGCAGCATACTGGCAGCAGGTATGTAACCGTGAACTGGCAACAGGAGGTACATGTATGTAGATGTGTACAGCACATAACCTGTAAAATCTGTTAAATTGGCCAGTTTGGTAGAGGTTTGTCTTAGTAATAGGACTATTTAAAACGTTTTTGAATTTTTTTAGGGTGTTTAGTTAGTCGGGCAAGAATAACTGTGCTTGCAAAAGCAGAGGCTGTTGAATATTTCTTATGAACTGGAGTACCTAACAGTTGTTGAAATCATAAAATATTGTTACTATGTTTATTCATTTTTATTTTTAAAAATTTCTTCATTCATACTGTCACTTGCACAGAGACCAGTATTTGTTGTAAATCTATAGTCCGTCATCATTCTATAAAAATGTGTTTTGTAAATAACTTCAGTTTGGTGTTTTGGAAAAAAAAAAAAAAAAAAAAGTATTTTTGTGTACTATTTACAAATCATTCGGCTCAAAAATAAATAACTTGTAGTAAATTCCATAGTATGAAAAAAGGTGTTTTTACTGTGAAATGGACTGTAGTCTTGGTTATATACAAAACATATGGTTAATGTTGTTTTGATGTCCCTTTTAATACATCAGATGTGTGGATGGATACCTGATGAATGTACAATTACAGGTGGTCAACATCAATGATTACCAAAGAAGAAGGTTTGCGAACCGGATCATTGAGTGCCTTTTCAACAGCGTCACAGACAAACGCATTGCAATACTCGGCTTTGCCTTCAAGAAAGATACCGGAGACACGAGGTAAATCATGTTCCGTTTTTTATTTTTGTTTTCTCTGTGCATACTAGGTTTAAATAAGATTTCTTTTTGTGGGTTATAAATTCTGGAACAACTCTGACTTAACAAGTTAACTTCATCACAGGGCATTTATTTACCGTTGTTTGACACCCAATAGCCAATGTATTTTTAGTGTTGGGGTGTCATTAAACATTCAATCATTCATTCATATCATCTAAATAATTTGAGGAAAACTTTTGTCTGCATATGTCAGTGTATTTTATACATTATATTAAACGCTGTTAGTCTTATCATGATCTGGATGAATTCGTCATATCATTAATTATTTTGGTTGTTTTTTCATTTCTGAGTATCATATATATATAAGGATTGTCTGTTATTTCTTTCATTTTCATCAGGGTATGAACAAAAAAAATCATCCACACACTGTGTGAATCAGCGAAGCTGTTGTCACATAAGTATGTGGATTTTTTATTTGATTTTTTCCATAGCCAGATGATCGTAAAACTAAAAGAAATAACAGACAATATTTGAATTAAATTTGAAACATACCTACCAATAATAACACTAAAAGTTCATGTTTTATTTTCAATTATTTTATTGGCTCTAAACAATAATGCTTCATACGACAAGATACCAATATAAAGTGATGTCATCATATATGACTTTATAGGGTGGGATGTAGCCCAGTGGTAAAGCACTCGCTCGATGATCAGTCAGTCTGGGATTAATCCTCGTTGGTGGGCCCATTGGGCTATTTCTCATTCCAGTCCAACCACGACTGGCATATCAAAGGCTGTGGTATGTATTACCCTTTCTGTGGGATGGTGCATATAAAAGATCCCTTGCTGCTAATCAAACAGAGTAGCTCATGAAGTGGTGACAGCGGAATTTCCTCCCAATATCTGTATAGTCCTTAACCATATATCTGATGCCATATAACCATAAATAAAAGGTGTTGAGTGCGTTGTTAAATATAACATTTCCTTCCTTCCTTCCTTCATATATGACTTTCCCTGACATTGTTATTTTTACATTCATCGAGAAATGAATAAAGTCACGTTGCTACGGTTGGATGACATTGCTACAGCTGGGATAATGTTAAATTGTAATGGATGTAATGTAAATTTAATTATATAATCATATCATAATCAGATCATCCTGTCACTTTAGGAGCGGAAGGATCCCAGTGGTAAAGCGCTCGCTCGATGTGCGATCGGTTTAGGATCAATCCCCATCGGTGGGCCCATTGGTGCTATTTCTCATTCCAGCCAGTTGTCCACAACCGGTGTAAAAAAGGTCGTGGTATGTACTATCCTGTCTGGGATGGTGCACATAAAAGATCGCTTGCTGCTAATTGAAAAGAGTATCCCATGAAGTGACGACAACGGGTTTCCTCTCTCAATATCTGTGTGGTCCTTAACTGTATGTCTGACACCATTAATAAAATGTGTTGAGTGCGTCGTTAAATAAAACATTTCCTCCTTCCTGTCACTTTATTTCAGGGAGTCAGCAGCTATTTATTTATCTAAATATTTGATTGAAGAAGGAGCTCACATCAGAATCTACGACCCTAAAGTGGAACACTGTCAAATCAAAAGGTAAATTTAGTGAATTCTTTATATACATGTAGCTTGACAATTTAAAATCAACAAATAAAAAAATACTTCTCTTTCCTTTCACTTTCAGATAATTCTTATGCAAGTATATATTTATATACTATTTATTTTATTTTATCTATATCAGAGTATGACAAATATTTTTAAAAGTCACTAGCCACACGGCTAGTGGGTTTGTGAAAACCACTAGCCCACCAAGATAAAGCACTAGCCCAAATTCCTGATCAATTATAGTTGGATTTTTATATAATTTTTGTAACATAACACATTTTCGAGTATAATAGTAAAATAAAACAAACACTTAAATCATGTTGTAACTTTCTGTTTTTTGTCGTGTTGTGCGTTTGGTTTTTTATCAAGTGTGATCCATTGTCATTGTTCCGTTTTCGCTTTTGCCCTCCCTCCGGGGAAAAATAATTGAGCAAACTCATGGTTGATATCTAAAACCACTATCAAAATAATTAAATTTAAATGAGGGTACGACAGTGTGACACACGGTAATAGATGGTTCAGTGTATTCGGTAGTGGGTTATACATTTAGGGCCTTCTATTTATGTCGCCAGGAATGGTGATGCCAATTGCTCAAATACAGGGCATTATCCAGTGTCAGACTGATACAAAAGAATATAACGGCAACATCTAATCCATTGTTAATTGATGAACAAAAAAGGTATCATCTTGTATCGGCAGCTGTGACGCATTATCCAGACTGCTACACATAATAGGCCAAGCAGAGTCATTGCATGTGCGGTTACCATTAAAGTAAATTGTTTGCCGATAACCACATGTCAGCGAAGTGTTAAATTAGAAAACAATAGGTAAATAAAACAAACTGAAATTCAAAGCATGACTGGGGTTTACTCGATTGAGATTAACCTGTCGTCGCGATTGGTGATTTCCAAGTTCTTGGCATGCTGTAACTGTGGCGATGTAGAGATAGCATGTTACTGCAGTTTGCTGTAACTGTGGCGATGTAGAGATTGCAGACCTAGTTCAAGTGGATTATTATTATATACTGATTGCGTTGTTGATATTATTCGATGACAAACATCACAATCAAATTTATTAAAGGAAATTTCAGCCGAGAGAAAAACCAAAATGAACACCCAAAAAACACGATTGAGCGATAAGGAGGGGGGTGGAAACCACTAGCCCTGCGGGCTAGTGGTTTTGCATTTCTCACTAGCCCGAACTTAAAAACCACTAGCCATGGGCGTCAGGCTAGCGGATTTGTCAAACTCTGTCTATATTTTATTTATTTATTCTGTTGAAAATAATCTTGTCTTTTCTCTTCTTGTTTTTGTTGTTGTTTTTGTTTTTCTGGAATCCCATGGTATCTTATAAATCCATCCAAGTGTATTACTTGCGACCAATATACATCTCACAATATATTTACTAAAATTAAGCATAACATCTAATGACATGATTATACATGAGTGTGTTGTTTTTATAGTAACAAATACTGTTCTCAAATTGTTGTACAGTATATTTTGTTTTTGACATGTCTTTATTTGTTAAATGTACAGTGTAGTGTTTAAGCACTTATTTTGGAATGTGATTAATTAGGAGTCCACAATCCTAACGTTACCAACTGAATATATTTGGAGGCAATAAAATGTTTTTTTTTTTTTTAAATTAAAAATTAAAAATGTGTTTAAAAAGTTGTGTGCTGTGAGTTACCTTCATGTATGTCATACGGAACAGGTTACAGGTATAACATGTCGGGCAACTAACCTAGCAATGTTTTGTTACTCGACGTATACCATGGTTTGATGTACCAGACATCGGGGGTGCTAGTTGGAATGGGATATAAGGCACCGAGTCTGCAGAGCTTCTAGAATTTTTATAAAATCCACTAGCCATGGGATCAGAGATTATAAAAATTTACTTGCCACGATTTAAAATTCACAAGCCCTACTTTACTTTAATTTTACTAAATTATAGTAATAATCAGATATGTCACCTAAAGGGGAAGATGGCGCTTAAAAATATTAACAATGGTGAGGTTGGGGTTGGGTCAGGATATTCATATTTACACAAACTGACTTAACTGCAACTCTTTCTTTTTTTCACTAGCCGTCGGGCATGGCAATAGTAGTTATTTACTAGCCCAACACTGAATATCACTAGCCATGGGAGTGGGGCTACCATAATCTAGAAGCCCTGGTCTGTCCACCAAATGAGGTTTTTGTTGACAGTGTGCACACTACCACTAAACTACAATTCCACCCAGTATTTAAAACACAGAGAGTAGACGTCAGGAGCATGTGTGTGTAGAGTCAGCTTCATAAAGATTGTTGGGTATTTTGGTTCTGACAGTGCGCACACTACCACTGAACTACAATTCCACCCAGTATTTAAAACACACAGAGTAGACGTCAGGAGCATGTGTGTGTAGAGTCAGCTTCATAAAGATTTTTGTTCTGACAGTGCGCACACTACCACTAAACTACAATTCCACCCAGTATTTAAAACACAGAGAGTAGACGTCAGGAGCATGTGTGTGTAGAGTCAGCTTCATAAAGATTGTTGGGTATTTTTGGTTCTGACAGTGCGCACACTACCACTAAACTACAATTCCACCCAGTATTTAAAACACAGAGAGTAGACGTCAGGAGCATGTGTGTGTAGAGTCAGCTTCATAAAGATTGTTGGGTATTTTGGTTCTGACAGTGCGCACACTACCACTAAACTACAATTCCACCCAGTATTTAAAACACAGAGAGTAGACGTCAGGAGCATGTGTGTGTAGAGTCAGCTTCATAAAGATTGTTGGGTATTTTGGTTCTGACAGTGCGCACACTACCACTAAACTACAATTCCACCCAGTATTTAAAACACAGAGAGTAGACGTCAGGAGCATGTGTGTGTAGAGTCAGCTTCATAAAGATTGTTGGGTATTTTTGTTCTGACAGTGCGCACACTACCACTAAACTACAATTCCACCCAGTATTTAAAACACAGAGAGTAGACGTCAGGAGCATGTGTGTGTAGAGTCAGCTTCATAAAGATTGTTGGGTACACTTGAACTACAATTCTGACAGTGCGCACACTACCACTAAACTACAATTCCACCCAGTATTTAAAACACAGAGAGTAGACGTCAGGAGCATGTGTGTGTAGAGTCAGCTTCATAAAGATTGTTGGGTATTTTTGTTCTGACAGTGCGCACACTACCACTAAACTACAATTCCACCCAGTATTTAAAACACAGAGAGTAGACGTCAGGAGCATGTGTGTGTAGAGTCAGCTTCATAAAGATTGTTGGGTATTTTTGTTCTGACAGTGCGCACACTACCACTAAACTACAATTCCACCCAGTATTTAAAACACAGAGAGTAGACGTCAGGAGCATGTGTGTGTAGAGTCAGCTTCATAAAGATTGTTGGGTATTTTTGTTCTGACAGTGCGCACACTACCACTAAACTACAATTCCACCCAGTATTTAAAACACAGAGAGTAGACGTCAGGAGCATGTGTGTGTAGAGTCAGCTTCATAAAGATTGTTGGGTATTTTGGTTCTGACAGTGCGCACACTACCACTGAACTACAATGAACTACAATTCCACCCAGTATTTAAAACACAGAGAGTAGACGTCAGGAGCATGTGTGTGTAGAGTCAGCTTCATAAAGATTGTTGGGTATTTTTGTTCTGACAGTGCGCACACTACCACTAAACTACAATTCCACCCAGTATTTAAAACACAGAGAGTAGACGTCAGGAGCATGTGTGTGTAGAGTCAGCTTCATAAAGATTGTTGGGTATTTTTGTTCTGACAGTGCGCACACTACCACTAAACTACAATTCCACCCAGTATTTAAAACACAGAGAGTAGACGTCAGGAGCATGTGTGTGTAGAGTCAGCTTCATAAAGATTGTTGGGTATTTTTGTTCTGACAGTGCGCACACTACCACTAAACTACAATTCCACCCAGTATTTAAAACACACAGAGTAGACGTCAGGAGCATGTGTGTGTAGAGTCAGCTTCATAAAGATTGTTGGGTATTTTTGTTCTGACAGTGCGCACACTACCACTGAACTACAATTCCACCCAGTATTTAAAACACAGAGAGTAGACGTCAGGAGCATGTGTGTGTAGAGTCAGCTTCATAAAGATTGTTGGGTATTTTTGTTCTGACAGTGCGCACACTACCACTAAACTACAATTCCACCCAGTATTTAAAACACAGAGAGTAGACGTCAGGAGCATGTGTGTGTAGAGTCAGCTTCATAAAGATTGTTGGGTATTTTGGTTTTTTCAGGGAGGGGTGGGACGTAGCTCAGTGGTACAGCGCTCACTTGATGCGCGGTCGTTCTGGGATCGATCCCCATCGGGCTATTTCTCGCCACAGCCAGTGCTCCATAACTGGTGTAACAAAGGCCATGGTATGTACTATCCTTTCTGTGGGATGGTGCATATAAAAGATCTCTTGCTGCTAATCGAAAAGAGTAACCCATGAAGTGGCGACAGCGGGTTTCCTCTCTCATCTGCGTGGTCCTTAACCATATGTCTCACACCATTTCCATTTTTCAGGGAACTGACAGATCCGGATCTTGGATTAAATGCTGACATGGTGACTGACCTCGTGACACTGTGTACCGACGCCTACCAGGCTTGTAACAACTGCCACGCACTCGTTATCTGCACAGAGTGGGACGAGTTTATTGTAAGACACTTAGGGGATAATTATGTTGTGTTTGACCATTTGCAGATGTTCATGCTGGTTATACAGTTGCTAAATGAATTTTACTGGCAATAAAATTTTGCATTATACACAGAGTGAATTGGAATTGATGTTCACTATGTTGAAGTTTATTTCACCACAGTTTTCAAATCGATTAAACCTCTTTATTTTCAAATCTATTTGCCCACTTTGTTTTAAAGTATTATTGTATTGTTTCAATCTGTTATACCACTTTATTTTCAATAGCATCTCACCACTTTCTTTTCAAATTCATTTCGTTACTTTATTTTCAAATATATATCAGGGTTTTTTCAAATCTGTTTCACCTGTTTATTTATAAAATCCATCTGATAACAAATTCCATTTATTTACTTTATTTTGAAATTCTTTTTATCACTTTGTTGTCAGATCCTTTTCTCTATTTTGTTTTTAAATCCACTTTACCTCTTTGTTTTCAAATTCATTTCACCACTTCATTTTTAAATCAGTTTCATGTTATTTTCAAAGCCATTTCATCAGATTTTGTTCAAATCCATTGCATCATTTTATTTTCAAATCTATTTGCTTGATTTATTTTCAAATCTGTTTCATTGCTTTATTTTCAAAGTTTAAAATCCATTTCATCACATTGTTTTAAAACATGGTTCGACTTGATAGGTGGTCTTATAATG
The DNA here is from genome assembly GCF_016097555.1 of Gigantopelta aegis. Taxonomy (NCBI): domain Eukaryota; kingdom Metazoa; phylum Mollusca; class Gastropoda; order Neomphalida; family Peltospiridae; genus Gigantopelta; species Gigantopelta aegis. The sequence continues at coordinate 70,600,070 of NC_054704.1, forward strand.
ACTTTCAATATCCACTGCCAAATTCCCAAGACCGGAAGTCCAAACAGCTACTAGATTTTTCCACCAAGTCTTCAGTCAGCTGGAAAATATATAATATTATTTAAATATTTGTTTTAATTGTTATGTATAAACTTATTTAGGTAGATCTACATAATAATAATACCACATTCAACAAAGCTCATAAGCTACCTCTAGGTTTTCTAGCATACAGATTATGTCCATGATTAGTTTGTTTTATTTATTTTTATTGCTTAGTCAGGGCTTTTAGAAAAAAAAATTAATCTGCTAGCCATGGGATCAATGATTATACAAATTTACTAGCCATAGCCACAGTTAAAAATTCACCAGCCCTACTTTACTTTAAGTTGAGACAATTTTACTAAATAATAGTAATAATCAAATATGTCACCTAAAGAGGGAGATAGAGCTTTAAAAACACTAACACTGGGGATTGGGATGGGGCCAGGATATTCATACATGTATTTACAAAATACTTAACTGTAACATTTGACCAAAACAAATTCACTAGCCATCGGGCATGGCAATAGTAGTTATTTACTAGCCCAACATTGAATATCACTAGCCATGGGAGTGGGGCTACCATAATCTAGAAGCCCTGGCTTAGTGAAATACAATCTTCCACCTCAGTGTGAGCACTGTCACTGTCTTCTGACAGTGCGACACATTTTGGTGGAGTGTAAGCATTTGTCAGCAACTCGAAAAGATTTATTTGGACAAAGAAATGTGATGGTATCAATTTTGATTCCATCCAGAACTTATATTGCAGTTTTTATGTGATACTGACTTTTATTCTACATTTTAATATTATATATCTGTGATATTTGTATTTTTACACAGTTCTTTACACTGTGTTTTTATTTAACTGTTGAATTTTTATATTTTTGTTGATCATCACTTTAGATTTGCGTTTACCATAGTTTGACACCCAATAGCTGATGTATTTTTCGTGCTGGGGTGTTGTTAAACATTCATTCATTAGTGAAGTACATGTAAAGGACTCATCTTATCAAAATCGAGTAAATTGTATAACAGCAAACACTATGCTGAGATGTATTTAACATACACCTGTTTATTTATTTCAGAGACTTGATTACAAGACAATTTACAGCAAAATGCTGAAGCCAGCCTTTATATTTGATGGACGGACTATACTCGACCACAAGTCTCTAATTGAAATTGGTTTCCACGTGGAAACGATCGGGAAAAAGCTTGCCAGAAAACAGATACATCGATCTATATCAGCCGGGGTGCAGTAATCAAGAGAAGAAGTAGTGTTAGTCTCTAGAAATACATCAGACAATCTCAGAGGGAAATGTGTTATCATACTTATCACTGGTTTATATGGAAATAATTTATTTCATTTCTTGGTTCATCTGGAAACAGGTACATGTTTTGTGATTATGCAAAAAGGTTATTTCATTACTTGATCATCGGGAAATATGTTAGTTTCATTACTTGACTATGTGGCAATGTTTTCATGATTATTCACAGTTTTTCCATTACTTGATTGACTGAAAATAAGTCATTTCATGATATGGTTCATCTTGAAATGTGAAAATGTTATCATAATTATTCACAAAAGTTCTTTCATTATTGGATCATCTGGAAATAAGTTAATTCATTACTTGTTCATCTGATAATAAGTTATTTCATTACTTGATCCATCTGGAAATAAGTTATTTCATGACTTGATCCATCTGGGAATAAGTTATTTCATCACTTAATCCATCTGGGAATAAGTTATTTCATCACTTAATCCATCTGGGAATAAGTTATTTCATGACTCGATCATCTGGGAATAAGTTATTTCATCACTTAATCCATCTGGGAATAAGTTATTTCATTACTTGATCATCTGGAAATACATTATTTCTTTGATTGCAAGAATGAAATATGGTGTTCATTATATTAAAGCTGTTATTAACTTTACAGCTTGTGGGATATCAAATGTATTGGGTTTATGCAATGTATACTTTGAAACTGACAGATCACTTAAGATATATTATATGCTTACAGTGTAAGTTTGTGTCATTTTTTACTAACATTAGCTTTTTGGATCTATTTATATTTTTTAATATGTAAAACACAATTTCATTATTTATTACCACAAATGAAATTGTTGTTATGTTATTGGTATGTTTGTTGCTTATACATCTATTCATTGTTATTTGATCTTATAATACCTTTGTTGAGGCTGTCTTGTAGTGATGGAGGGGGATATTTTCCTGCTGACACTCAACATCCCATGTGTTGTTTTAGGTCTGGTGCATGGGCATCAGAAAATATGAGCAACAGGAGGTGGGGGGCAATTATTAATTCACTTTTCATCAGAGGGGGACAGATGGGTGGGGGCAGTTATTTATTCAACTTTGAACAGAACTAGGAGGGGGGGGGGGGGGGACATAGCCCAGTAGTATAACACGTATTGATGCGCAGTCGGTCTGGGATCGATCCCCGTCGATGGTCCCATTGGGCTATTTCTCGTTCCAGCCAGTGCACCACGACTGGCATGTCAAAGGCTGTGGTAAGTACTACCCTGTCTGTGGGATGGTGCATATAAACGATCCCTTGCTGCTAATCGAAAAGAGTAGCCCATGAAGTGGCGACAGCGGGTTTCCTCTCTCAATATCTGTGTGGTCCATAACCATATGTCTGACACCATATAACCATAAATAAAATGTATGGAGTGCGTGCGTCATTAAATAAAACATTTCCTTCCTTCCTTCAACAAAAATATGTAAAACACAATTTGAAGGTAGGGGAGGGAGTTGATTCATCTTTCAAGTGGGAAGGCAACTTTAGTTTGTTCTGGCCAGTTCAGCTTTAGAGCTAGACAATCGGAGAGGGTCATTGCCCTACCACTAGCTACCATACTTCCATTTGCTGTTGAATGTCATTACATTAGATAGAGCAAACTCAGTAATATTTTTCCGGTGGAATAGTAGAGAAGCTCTATCTTAATAGGAGGAATGTGAACGTGACATATTCTGACTGGAAGAGCCAGCAAGACAGAATGTCTTGACGCGGTTTACAGAATAAACCTTGTAATTTTATCTTTCTGACATAATAGGATGGTTGTTTTCATTTGGATGGTGTGTAGAATCTCAGAGAATAGGGTGTGTTCATTTTGATTGGGTGAGGTAACAGCTGTTTTATTGTGATAGTGAATTGAATCTCGGTTGGAGGGAGTTACTTCTGCCTGAAAAGGTAGTAGGATCGGTTTATTAACTAATCGTTGGATATATTGTGTCTTTATTCTTGATGAGGTGTTGATATCAATTTATTAATTGTAAATAATGATGTTAAATTGAATATATGTATAAATACAGTTTACTGCTGTGTTCACAATCATGTATGCAATTTATTTTTCAGTCTCATGATTAGTTTCTCAATGTTACGCAGGTGTTCATTGTGGGACCAATTTTACATTGCTTCTACCATTCATTTTGTTTAAGACACATATATGTGTAAGCAAACGTGGTGATTTTTATTTATTGATTTTTATATCAAAATTAGTTTTCCAGTTTGTTGACAGATTGGTGGGTTTGCTGAAGCAAAATTATTTTTATTGGCAATGCATTAACATTCAACAAAACTGGAAATTTGTGACAGTAAAAGCCTAGATTTACATCAGCAAATTATGTAACACAGTAGGGTTATCCCTATTCTAATTCAGTTGTTTGTTGTATTCTTAATAAAATTTCTGATTATTAGTAAATATAATTCTTAACAAACATCATTAGCTGATGATGTAATTAGATAACCTCAAAACAGGAGATGTTTCATCATTTCATTTCATTTCAACTTATTTTCGTGCTTATGTCCAATTAAGGTTCAAGCACGCTGTCCTGGGCACACACCTCGGCTATCAGGACAGTGGGTTAGTTGCTAGTTGGTTAGTGAGAGAGAAGAAGGTGTAGTGGCCTTACACATACCCATTGAGCCCATAAGAACTCGCTCTGGGTTGGAGCCAGTACCGGGCTATGAACCCTGTACCTACCAGCCTGTAGTCCGATGGCTTAACCACGACGCCACAGAGACCGGTTCAGCAAATTAGATAACACAGTAGGATTATCCCTATTCTAATTTCAGTTATTTGTTTTTTTTCTGATTATTATATCTCTTTAACAAACGTAACCATCTGATGATGTAATTAGATAACCTCAAAACATGAGATGTTGCATCAGCTCTAGTATGAATAAAGCTGAATATAGAATATGTTTATTTCTAACTTTAAAATGATTCTATATTTGATGAATTCTGTTCCAGTCTTAAAAATTTGCATAAACCATTTATGGGTTACACAAATACAAATTCAGGTAACCCATTTTGTTTTTACATAACCCATCATGAACATGTAAATGACGTCCTAAATGCAAGGCACGAACGAAAAATGGGTTATGCAAACTGCATGTATACGCTCGAACGAAAGTATGGCTGTCACAATTTTCTGAGGCCTGTGTCCAAATATGTATACATGTATTTGCAAAATGTCTTCATTACAAATCACCCCTGATTTTTTGCTTGAGTTATGACGTAGACGACTGCAAAAATCTGCGGCTGGTAAAACTCAGGTCTCACTACCTCGGATTTCATTTGAGGTCCAACAATCAGAATCAGTTTTACAAATTAAAATTATATTTGTTTTATCAAAACGTTTATGTCATCACATCAAAACAGTGTACTATGTTTCCTGAAATTGATTGATCAGGGCCCAATTTCGCAAAACATCGTAAGCCTAGTTTTGCACATACACGTAAATCTACGACTAAATCACATTTCTTATTACTATTAACAGTACAACTAATATAGATTGAAGTACTCTTAATTCATTTTCTTTTGACCGTACACTAATCCGTCTTCTGTAATCATGTAATTTTCTGTGTAAAATAGATGCCAAACACGTGTAGATGTATGACCGGTATAACTGCCCAGTCACAGACGTAAATTTTCTATGTTTTGTGAACTTGGCTCCTTGAGTATTGTACATCAAATATCTTAAAGGGACATTCCTGAGTATGCTGCAATTTTTTAGATGTTATCAACTAACAGAGACTTGTTAACGATTGTAATTAAATAACATATATATTTAACTGCATAAAATATTAGTGGCTGTATATTAAACATGTTCCTAATTGTTCTAATATTTGTACTAGGTTAAATTTCATTTTATTTCCTAAAATGTGTTTTTTGTTGTATTTACGAAATTATTTGAAGACAAAATCCAGTTTGGGCTTCTTACAAATATTAAGACGACCAGAAACACATTGAATATACAGATACTGATATTCTAAACAAGAAAATATATTTAATATGTAAGTTTAATCGTAGAAATATTTAGTCGGAAACATCTTACAATGCAGCAAAACCAGGAGTGTCCGTTTAACATGTTCATACATTATCTTTTTGTCTTTTGTGATTAACAACACTCTGATTGAAATCCTCACATGGTCATACTTGTGTCTCATTTGTTCATGTTTTTGTAGAGGTCAACCATATATAATGTTATCAAAATAATGCTACATGTTTGGAAAGTACAATCATCTCTAGTGAAATATTTTTGAATAAAAAACAAATCATCAATCAAATATACTAAAATGCCTTTTAACACAGAAATGGCCTATATATTGGGCTGATGCGGGTGTATAATTATATAATAGCTTTATTTTACAGTGAATACTTGCATGATTTAACAGTATTATAAATGTTAATACCAAACTTTGCAACTGTCCATCACTTATGTATGTAATACCATTTATATAACATATGTCTCTATAACCATATGTGTGCAGGCTCCCATTTTTGAAGGTGAGGGGGCGGGGTGGAGCAGGATGATTTTGGCACGAATGAAATGAAAATGCTTGAATCTGGATTAAAATGTTTATTCTTATTTGCATTACTACCAAATAGCTATAGAGGATTCCAAAGAAATCACTACGCAGTTTTGTCTTAACTTTACAGGCGAGATAAACATATTTACTTTTCCGATGCATTAAAATATTTTAATGTTAAAGTTTCACTTTTACATCAGTTTCTATAAGCCCTAGGTCAATGAAACTTGGTTTATAGTTGCACCTACATGTATGGGTATTCATCACAGAGCAATGTGAAAAGAATTAAAAATTAATTAATTAAATTTTTGTTAATTAAAATACTTTTGCAATTAGCTGAACATTGAAGTTTTGTGTTTTATGGATGTTCATCACAATGCATGTGAAAAGAATTAAAAATTAATATAATTTGGGTTTTTTTTTTTAGATGAATATCTTAAGAATGCAACTATCAACGACACCGAATACATTTATGGTAGGAGTGATGTTTAGTTCCACGTAATTCTTGTTAATGGGTTATAACTAGTATTTTGAGTAGAATGATGAAAATATGTGGTGAAAAGGTTTACGGCAAATTAACTTCACACAAACGTCTCCATCGTTGACACCCCAGTTGACACCCCTGACCACCTCCCCCAGTCTCGTACACTTATTTCTACAATCATGATCTCATATGGGTTAGGTGAGTTCAATAAAACCACATTTGACAATAGGACAAAAATAAAATGTTAAAACTTGTTAATTTAAAAATCATAAGTTTGGTCATATAACCAGGACCCAATTTCACAAAACATAGTAAGCCTAGTTTTGCACGTAAACGTAAATCTACGACTAAACCACAGTTCTTGTTACTATTAACAATAAACCAAATATGGTTGAAAATACACAGATTTTGTTTTCTTGTGTCAGTAAAATGCTCCATTTTCTGTAATGATGTCATTTTCTGCGTGAAATAGATTCCAAACACATGTAAACATCTGACTGGTTTAACTGGTAGTTGCAGACGTAAATTTACGATGTTTTGTGAAATTGTCTCCAGTTCTAAGCCCTGTCTTAAGAAGTGATCTTAACTACCTTATGCACTTCAAGTGATCTTAGTGCTAAGATCACTTTGCCTGGTTGTTGGCCCTCAAAAGGATGTTTTGTTTTTAGCATAACGTTTTCAATAAACAATGCGGGCGAGATAAAGCTCTTATCTGAGGTGTGATGGGTTACAGGATCAATGACTCGGTGGACTAGGGGGAGCGGCACGTAGCCCAGTGGTAAAGCGTTCGCTTGATGCGCAGTCGTTTTAGCTCTTATCTGAGGTGTGATGGGTTACAGGATCAATGACTCGGTGGACTAGGGGGTAGCGGGGCATAGCCCAGTGGTAAAGCGTTCGCTTGATGCACTGTCGGTCGAGGATCGATACCCGTCGGTGGACCCATTCGGCTATTTCTCGTTCCAGCCAGTGATCCACAACTGGTGTAATAAAGGCCGTGGTATGTACTATCCTGTCTGTGGGATGGTGCATATAAAAGATCCCTTGCTGCTAATCAAAAAGAGTAGCCCATGAAGTGGCGACAGAGGGTTTCCTCTCTCAATATCTGTGTGGTCCTTAACCATATGTCTGACGCCATATAACCATAAATAAAATGTGTTGAGTGCGTCGTTAAATACAACATTTCCTTCCTTCCGGTGGACTGTTGGGTTTTTTAATTTTCCAACTCGAGCCTCTAGACTGGTCCATCAAAGGCTATGGTATGTACTGTCCTGTTACCTGTCTGTGGCAAAGTGCATATAAAAGATCTCTTGCTCCTTCATTGGTAAGACTAGCTGATATGGCAGTAGTAAGTTGTGTGTCTTTATCTCGACCACTTGTTAAAATAACCATATGTTAGACAGCAGATAGCTGTAGTTTAAAATGTGCTGAGATGTTAATTAACAAATATTCCTTCATTTCTATGACTATTGCCAATCTGCTTTGGGTTTGGTGATCCGCCAATATGTAACACTTTTTTTTCAATTTGTACTATCTAGGTCAACTATTTTCATCCTGCTAATTATGATTATATGGAATGTGTACAAAATAAAACCACAAGTTTAAAATCTCAAAGTTTCGTCAACTAAATGTCGACGTCGTCCGGAGAAAACTAAACATAAAAACAGGAGTTCAACCTTTAAAACCAGTAGGATAAAAACAGTTCAAGTGAAACACCAGAGTTAAAAGATTAATCACAAAATAATAACTAAGTTAAGAGTAGTTGACTTTATGAACTTATAAGTTTATTTTGTGATATCTACAGGTGTTTATTCTACCTAAGAATCAAAGTTTGTTTTGTGTACCAGTTAATTAAATACCACTTTTTTTGTTTTGACATATTGTATTAGACAGATTGGTGTATTTTTCTGCAAAATATTTTGTGTGATCAATCAATGTTGAATTATTTCCCCTTAATTGCAATTGTTTTTTTTTTATATATATATATATATATATATATATATATATATATATATATATATATATATATATATATATATATTAAAAATCAATAAAACGTTAAGAATTCACTTGACACACTTTTGTGATACAAGCTGTTATTATACTCATGTGCCTTTATATATACACTTTCAGAGCTTTAGGTTTTTAGAAATGTTTATGTTTTTTTTGTTTGTTTTTTTTTGGCCTGTTTTTGATAGCATATTTTTAATGTCATTCACGAGGAAGAACATTATTTACAACACTTTGTGGGGGTTTTTTATTTACCATAGGGTAGTTAATGCACTGATTGATTTAAATATTTTTTATTGCTTTTTAAAAGGAAAAAAAATGGATTAAGCTCAAGTTGTACAATTTACTTGGCCTTCTACAAGGGTTCGTGTTATGTGTTATCGAATAAAGTGACTTTCTAGTAGTGCTATGTTTAATTTTTAAATGTATATACTGGTGTATAACTTCTATGCAAGATTAATGTTACATGTATTGAAACACTCTTTGTTAAGGCTTCTTCCATCTGTGGTCCAAATTGTCTGTGATCTCTTGATGATTTTCATAATGGGCTAGGATATTAAAGAGGTCAGAATGTAGCTCATTGATAGAGCACTCACTGAGGAGCGGTGGTCTTAGGAGCAGGCACCCACTGTGGACCTGTCATAATAAAAAAAAATCCCATTCCATCCAGCATCTCATGACTGGAAAACCAAAGGCTATGTCTCTCCTCACCAAATTGGTCACCTTGCAATAAATCATTTAATTCGTAGAGGATATTTCATGGTTTTTTGTCAAATATGATTTATATCTCATCTCGTGAAGTTTGCAGTCATAATATCTCACGAGTGTGATATGATTTATATCTCATCTCGTGAAGTTTGCAATCACATCTCACGAGTGTGATATGATTTATATCTCATCTCGTGAAGTTTGCAATCATATCTCACGAGTGTGATATGATTTATATCTCATCTCGTGAAGTTTGCAATCATATCTCACGAGTGTGATATGATTGCAAACTTCACGAGATGAGATATAAATCATATTTGACAAAATCATATTTTCTATTCATTATATAACTTTCGGCAGTTTACCTTTATTTTTAAAATGCCAGCAGCAAAATAGTTCCGGCTTTTTAACAGTGAAGATAACACTTTCTACAGTGACGATAACACATTTTAGAGTGAAATAGTGAAATTTTCACTCTAAAATGTGTTATTGTCACCAAGTGACTGATAACACTTTTATTTCACTGATATTTTCAGATATTTCACTAAATGTCATACAGTATAATCAATTTTTATTTTATTGGAAACTTCATGTGATTGCTCACCTATAGTCCGTCCCATCCTCCTATAAGTATGTTTTTTGTAAGTCATTTCTGTTTGGTTTGACTTAAAAAGAAAAGTGAAAGTGTTTTGGAAATAACAAAAAAACACCCTATTTTTGTGTGCAATTTAGAAAACAGTTGACTTGGAAAAAAATAACTTGTAGTTAATTCCACAGTATGAAAAAGGTGTTGCCTATGGCATGGACTATAGCACCATTTCTGGAGCATGATCTTCAGCTTGCTTCAGTTTTGAAAAAAAAAATTCAAAGACTGGAAAATGGCAGAAATGGCAGTCTCTTTTCATTTTTTTTAAACCAAATATTGACAACCATATATTAGTGGTAGTTTAAAATGTACAGAAGTTTCATTAAACAAATACTCTTTCTCTCTGAATACTAAACATATCTGACTTATTGTCAGGTGCCTTACTACATATTGTTAATATTTGTTATCTAAGTCATATATATATATATATATATATATATATGTATGTGTATGTGTATATATATATATATGTATGTGTATATATATATATATATATATATATATATATATATATATATATATACTCACAGAAAAACATTTATCTGTATGTCAGCTTATTTTAATAATATCAGTAATATATGCCCGTACCAAAACACCCCAAAATGCCAGTACTATAAATTCAACAAGAACAGACATATATTCAGTTCAATTTATTTCTTTATATATGAATAATAGAAAGAACATGGCACATTTTAAAACATAAGTAAGAATATTTAAATAAGAACATATGTGTCATGTGTGGATATTAAGTGAATGATGGCACACAATGTTGTATATAATTTAGATGGTTTAATAATAATTAATAAAATTATACTGCTTAAACTGAGGTAGAGGATCTGAAAGTTCTGTTTGTTAAAAAACATTTTGTAACATGCCTGCCCAACTATTGGTGATATGTGAGCTGGGAAGTCTAGGAGGAAAGGAAAAAAAATCCATGTCAGTTAAGCTGGTAAAATCTAGACAGTGTATATCTATTTTTGTGTATAATATATTCCTAAGGGTTAAATTTGAGGGGCATTTTGTCAAGAAATATATTTCGTCCTCTACACCCTGATTACGCAAATGGCATAATCTATCTTTTCTCTCAACTTTCCTATATCGCATGTTAATAATAAATTGGTTAATGTTTTGTTGGGTTTGTTTTTTTGAGGGGGCTATATTTATTTGTAGTGTATTTAGATCTCTGTGGCAAAGCACTCGCCTGATGCCTGATCAGTGTTGGATCGAGTCTTGAAGGTGTGCCCATTGGTCTGTTTCTCGTGCACCATGACTAGTAGATCAAAGGTTCTGGTGTGTGCTATCCTGTCTGTGGGATGGTGCATATAAAAGATCCCATACTACTAAGGCCAGTATTTTTTTATTCGGTTTACGAACCCGCCAACGTAAATTTTGCTCCAAAAAAAAAAAAGTCGTATTTTTCACTTTTATTATTTATTTATTTTGCCGCCGACTTCCACAAATAGCTCTAAAGAAAAAAAAAGTTACCATTCTAGTCTATTGTGGCGCATTTCGTAAGGTAACAGAAAAAAAAAATCACCCCTACTGATACACCCCAAACAGGGTTTTTTTTTTGGGGGGGGGGGGGGGGGGGGGGGGGGGGGGTCCTTCCTCCTACCTTTGTGCACAAAAGTTCTTGTTCGTAAACCTAAAAATTTAAAAATACTGGCCTAATGGAGAAATGTAGGGTCTTTCATCTCTAAGACTATGATGTTATTGGTATGTCAAAATTACGTATACTGGGTATGTTTGACATCCAATAGCCAGTGATTAATACATTAAAAAAAAATCTATAATGGAATAAATTAATAACATCTGTTCAGGTTAGACATAGGGATGTTTTTTTGTTTGTTTGGGTTGTTTTTGTTGTTTTTTTGGTTGGGTTTTGTTTTTTGGTGGGCTGGAGTTTAAGGTTTGCCAGTAAAAAAATCCTAAAATTTGTTGCATATGAAAATATTATTTATCTGCAAATATGAAACATAAATGAATTGCCTTTACAATTCAGTGTCTGTGAAATTATGTTTGTTTGTAACAGTTAAATGTTTTCATCACAATGTGCAACAAAAATCATATCACAGACTGGCTAGATATGAGGCATATCAAGGTAAACAAGTATTTACATTTTGTTTTATTATTATTATTATTATTATTATTATTATTATTGTTATTTTTGTGGGTTTATTTTGGGGGGGTGGGGGGTGGGTTGTATCTTGCTTTATTGTTAAAAAAACAAAACAGTATTGGAACTTTTTTTAAATCAGGATGGCCAGTAATCTGCTTTGCTGTTGTCAAATATATTTTAAATGGTAACAGACCATTAGCTTTTGGAATTCAATTATTGATTGACATTTCAAAAGCATATTTACTGTTTATTTATTTTGTATGTTCACCTTTCAAAGGGTAATCAAATGTCATTTGTTGTACTTACATATACTGAATATTGTTGATTGGTTGAAGAAATCCATTTGTAAATATTTTGAGGGAAAATACAAATAAAAAATACTCTAGTTTATTAGTGTTGATTTTGTTGTTATTTATTTGTTTATTCAGTAAGACAAACAGGGATAAAACCAGTTTGAATGTTTATGCTATCATCAAAACATCACACAAAAAAGTAATCCTTGTTAGTGTGTGACTTATTTTCAATAAAAAGGAAGAGAAACTTCATTAGTGGAGCAGATAACAGTAGTTTTCAGGGCCGTAGCTAGCATTTTTTGTTTGGGGGGTGCAACTGAGTAGTTAATACTTAGTAGTCTAAAACTCCTTTTCTATAATGCTTTCTGATTTTTTTTTTACATTGAAATCATGCAAATCATGCAAATGGTGATAAAAGCATCAAATGGAGCACAGTGATTTCCATTGGCATGCTTAACAAATTGCCTCATTGGCCATTTGAAATACCAGATGGTAAAGATTGCTGCAAAACTTTCCTGCCAAAAATGATTTTTCACATAGAAATATATGTACTTGAGCAATTTAAATGATCTTATTAGTCCGTACTGGTTCAACCAGAGGGGACTATAGTTTTCATCTCTGTTTTGTTTGTCTGTCTGTCTTTCTGTCTGTTTTCCTGTCTGTCTTTCTGTCTGTCCATTGCTTCACATATAGTTTTCCAGACATTTTTTCACAATGTCTGAAGATATTGAGGTGAAATTTTGTGTATAGCTTTATCATGTAATGCTACAGATCAAGTTTGACTTTCAGTTATTTACTCATTCTTGATAGAGTTATCGCCCTTGAACGTATCTCGCGATGAATAGAATGAAATTGTTTGAGAATGTGATAAAAGCGATTTGTAATATAATTAAAGTAGAGATTGTTTATGTGTAAGGCGAATTTGAATTAAACGTTGTGCCTTTAGGGCTAGACAAAGCTGCAACCAGATCACAGGATCTGTTTGAGCCTTTATTTTTTGGGCCATTCCATATTGGCAAACTCGGATGGTTAAAAATGAAATCAATCAAATGTTAAAACAATATGAAAATTACATTGAAAATCACGCTGAGCTGTGGTTCAAGTACGCTCTCTTGAAAACGAACAGTTAATAGGTGGTAGTTTTACATCACAGCAAAAGAAAAACAGCATCCAGTTGAAACTTCGTCACATTAACCATCAACGTATTTCTTTTCGTTATGCTGATTACCGTACTCCTAAAAATGCCTGGACTGAAAAGTGTTTACGGTGTATGATATTTTCAAAGTGTGTGGTTATTATCTGTGGTATAACTGGTGTTATCTATACTGATATTGTACTCGTTAACAAATATATACTGCATAGAAATGTCGATACTTTATATTTTTTATTACGTATAATATGTCTCGTATGTTTACTATTTATGATGAGTGACCTTTATCGTGTTTAATAAGAATGTTCCTTATGTATTTTACTGAACTGACGAGCCCATGAAAATGGATGAAAGGTCTATTTAAAACATATTTATATTTAAGACAAGTGGAGTTGTTTATTTATTTTTTCCATATATATACATATTATATATATATATATATATATATATATATATATATATATATATATATATATATATATATATATATATATATATATATATATATATATATATATATATATATATATATATATATATATAAATATATGTATATGTATATATATAATATGCCTGTATATTTTATTGTTGATAATGTGATTTTTTTAGTCTCTCCTAACTTCATAATGAATGGCCTTTGTATTATTTATTAAGAATGTTTCTCGTGTATTTTACTGTGTTTATACTGGGTGAGAGTCTTGTCAATCGGTTATTATCGTGGCTATTCTCGTATCGCGGGGCGTCGCCTTTACATGACGTATCAAATGTTCATCTATGTTTCTGTAATTCCGTTAACGAAATCAGTCATAAACATTTGTCAGGGAGTTTCAGAAAATGTAAAGATATGCCACAAAATTCCGTGAATTATTTGAAATGTAATTCCGTTACAGTCGAATGATCAATCGGTCAATCAACCATTTGTCTCGTGCGTACAGCCACTGAAGGTTCAAACACTTCCTCCGTGATTCCTCGATGGATTTGTCCAAGACATGCAGAGTGATAGAATTGCTTTTATGATGGAATATGGATTGGCCGTCGAATGTCTGTTTTAGCTATGCTTAACGTTTCAACTATTGTCTATCATTATACAACATTGATTAAACACCAAAGTCCGCGGTCTGTGCTATCCTGCAAGTTGGAGCGGGATTTAGCTCAGTCGGAAGAGTGCTCAGACAAGGTGATTGCGTCGTAGGATCGAACCAACTCGGCAGACCCATTGGGGTCTTCCCTTCCCCACCAGTGCCCCATTGCTGTTATATATCAAAGGCCGTGGTATGTGCTGTCCTGTATGGGGAAATGCATATAAAAGATCCCTTATTGCTAATGAGAAAATGCAGCGGGTTTCCTTTGCAGACTACGTCGTCAGAATTACCAAATGTTTGAAATTCAATAATCAATGTGCTCTAGTGGTGTCGTTAAACGAAACAAACATTAAGTTGTATCTTGTCGTTAATCGTGTGACATAAACTGTGTGGACACTGGGTTTCTTCTGTCGCTCTACAGACCGACCACATGTCGCAATTACCAGATGAAAGACACCTAATAGCTGTAGTTTTAATTGGAGGAGGGGGGGGGGGGGTGTCATTATGCAAACCTCCTCGCTCCTGTTTTAAAAAAAAAAAATATATATATATATATATATATATATATATATATATATATATAAACATTCTGGAAGGTGTATTTGTTTAACCATAATATAGCTTAAGCTGTTTTGATTACGGACATTTTTTTGTGGGTTTTTTCGTGTGTTTTTTTTTTTTTAATTGTTTTTTTTTACCAACGTGGATAGATGGGGGAATCATATTCAAACACCTGTTTTTTTCGTTTCTCATCTAAAAACAAAATCTCTTTTCTTTTTTTTCTTTCTTTTTTCGTCGGGTACAGTGCTTGTTACCTGGGTTTATGGAACAATGTTTTTGTTCGTTATTATTTGCACATTATCTGTCACAAATTACTATTTCTACGTTCTTTTTATCTCAAACAGGTGCTTAATTATTTATCCTTTAGCATATTGGAAGCGACCGTTTCCAGCGAGCGAGAAGAGATGACGTTCGGGATGTAGACACCCGAAGACGCCGTCGATGATGTCGATTAATATTTGATGACCCGTATTTGTCTTTTCCCAGCGGTCGCACGGCTCGCTCGTAAATGCCAACGGAGACATTGTCGTTAAAAATGCCGAGCTTGTCTTTACGTATTTATAATGTTTGACTTCAACCGGTTATTTATCACTGGCGTCCGCCAGGGAATTCGCTTTTGTTACGTTATGTTTGTCATATGTGACGCACGTATTTCACGATTATCTCTCATCATAAACTCTTTGTGCGGCAGACTAACGTGAAGGTTGAAACGATAAATTGAAAAAAAAATTGAAAAAAGTTATAATGTTAACATTAGTAGCAAAAAAAAACCCACAAAAACCCACAAAAAACAAAAAACTCTCTCACAAAACAAAACTGAACAAAATTGTTTCCTTAAAATATACCATTTATTTGAAATTTACATATAATATAAAAATATTTTATTCCAATCTAAAACTTTCGCTTTCATTTTAATAGAATGGAAATGTGAACTACTTTACAGTTGTTTTTGTTTTAGTAGATGATAATGATTATGATGTTGATGGTGGTGATGATGATGATGATGTTGTTTTTTGTTTTGTTTATTATTTTTGTTAGCAGTATGTTCTTGTTCTTGTTCTTCTTGTTCTTGTTCTTCTTCTTCTTCTTCTTCTTCTTCTTACGTCTTGATACATTGTAGGGTATGAAGAGTTGTTTGATAGTTCCAAAAATTATTTAGTATTTCGAAAAGGTTAGCTGACCTTTTTTGCTCGTCCAAATCAAAACTGACGACTCACTAACGTGAAAGGGAAATCATGCGCAGGTCACGTGACTAATATTAGCACTTCTACTCCCTACCCCAGTTTCTAATGTTTGGGAAATATTATTCATTTCTGTAATTATATCTATTTCTGCTTGCCGGTATAAAAACATTAAAACTTGGTTTTAATTACTATTTATAACACTAGCTTCTACAACCGAAAATTTAATATACATTTATATCATTATTATTTTAACCCAAATAAGGGTCTATTCGAAGATGGGCTGGGATTTAGCTACCTGTCAGAATTACCAAATCTAATGGCTGATGATTAATAAATCAATGTGCTCTAGTTGTGTCGTTAAATTAAACAAATTTACAAATATTCGGAGTTGAATAGCTAAGGAAAAAAGACAACCGCACTGGTATTTGAAGGGTTAAAAGTTGACACACACACACACACACACACACACACACACACTGAGCGCTCGCTTAATGCGTGGTCGGTTTGGGATCGATCCCCTTTCGTGGGCCCATTGGGCAATTTCTTGTTCCAGCCAGTGCACCACGACTGGTATATCAAAGACCGTGGTATGTGCTATCCTGTCTGTGGGATGATGTATATAAAATATTCCTTGCTACTAATGGAAAAATGTAGCGGGTTTCCTCTCTAAGACTATAGGTCAAAATTACCAAATGTTTGACATCCAGTAGCCGATTATTAATGAACCAATGTGCTCTAGTGGTGTCGTTAAACAAAACAAATTTTAACTTTATTTATGATGATGATGATGACGATGACAACGGTGATGATGATGATGACTGATTGTTTGGTTGGTTGGTTGGTTGGTTGGTTTTACCTTCCACCCCACCCCCACCTCTTTCTTTTCACCAAATACCGCAGAATGAGATCTTGTTAAATATAGGTTAAAATGTATGAATACAAACACTTTTTTTCATTGCTGATAGCTACATCGAATAATATTTATAATCAAGAAATACATACATAATTCAAGCGATGGTGTTTTTGAAATAATGCACGTGAGTGGAAATACTGCTACAGTGCGTGTAACGACATTTAACAACAATTGTTTTATATCAAAAATGTCAGGCTAAGTTTTTTTGTGTTCTGTTTTTTTCATATAAATATATATATAATATTATACATATATATATAAAAAAATTAAAGAGCTTATTTTTAATAATGCGTTTTCATAAAGAACTAATGATCTCAGCAGATTATTTGTCGTTCTTTGTGCTGGGCATTAATAATTTGTACGACAGTGTATTGAATGTACATGTGAGAAACATAGGAGTAGAATTAAACATACATAGACGTGTAAAATATTCAGTGCTATAGAGCGGGTATTTACCAGTCAACACGTACTTGTTTTACTGGCGCACCGGGTACCATGCAGTATGTAGCACAGGACCTGTCCAGTGCTCGGGAGTGGGGGAACGCCCGGACGTGGGCTTCTTGGATGTCTGGGCGGGACTGGCAGGTCAGTTCATTTGTTTAGGGTTTTTTTAACATCTTCTTCGTGTGTAACTATTGAGGTGGTCACGTGATATTACAGCAGTATAGCGCACAATGTGTATGTACCGCTTAAACACATTGTGGTGTAGATTTATTAGTTTTAATATGTACGTGGTTGTCTGGGGTTTTATTATTATTATTTTTTTAATATTATCTTTATTATTAAATTCATTATTTATATGTTTGATTCTTGTTTATTGGTTGGTTCTTAGTAGTAACAGTTTGTCAGTTTGTTCTTCAGCATTATACGTGAATTTTAAAATTTTATTTTATCAATATTATTATTATTATTATTATTATTATTATTATTATTATTATTATTATTATTCAGTTTTTAGTTTTCTTCTATTCAATTCTAAAATATAAAAATGTTTTACTTGTAAAAAGGAATTTTATGTTTTAGAAATAAATAAATACCTTATTTAACTTTTAACATTCTTTTAATATACAAAACTATGAAAATGCATGCAATATTAAAACTTCTTACTTTTAAATAGCCAGATATAGTTAAAGTGTTTAAATCTATGTGTTTTAGCATGTTTATGATATTAAGTTCCGCGAAAACTAAAAAACAGCAACAGTTATACATTTTGTAAATATATATTTAAATACCGCACTGAACAGACGAGATTGTATCACCACAACCGGACTCCAAGAAGAACGGAAGAAAATCTAACAAGAAATCGCTTTTAAATTCACTTTTTAATACAATTAAATATATAACACTTTTTTCTAAATCAGTTATTTACAATAAAACAGATATTGTACTAACTGTAGACTATTTAAACTAAATTAAATTAAATTAAAATAAAACAAATTTAAAAGTATAATAAAATATAAAAAACCCACAAAAATCATAGAAACAAAACGACCCAAAATAACTTTTCTATTTTTGCTTGTACGTTTTAACTATTTTATTTTATTTTACTCATTTTGTGTTGGTTTATATTAATAGCGATATAAATAAATCGTTCTCGACTTCTTAGAAATTGTTATATGACGATTTATTTTGTAACTCACACCTCTCAAAAACGAATATCCGCGATTCTAACCCTTCGTCACCTTTCGTAGAGTAGCTATCACCGTTCTGTTGGTTCACATATTAAACCACAGAAGATGAAAAGAGATGTGGTAAAAAGGTTTTAAAGTGACAGGTCCTAGTTTCTAAACACTACGACGTACTTTTTTGCTGTTAAAGCCGTTTTTGTTTATTTAAATTGGAAGTACTTAAATTTAATTATTTTGAATATTAATTTTCGTACATCTGAAGTGGTTCTGGTCATCCAGGTTTTTGCAATAGCGCAAAATACATTTTGCATAACTCTAAAAACGCACGTTTGTCTGAGAAGTAATGATTATCGAGGCAAGCTCTAGTTAATTTTTGATGGTATTTCCCTGTTTAAACATCACAGACTTTAGCTTCTCTCTGTTATAACCTTATCTAAATGTGTGTAGCAGGTTTGTAGATTAACTAAACTTAATGTCCATTTTCACGGGCTTAAACTAGGGTCTGAGCCTTTAATAAGTAACGGTGGACGACAAGAACGAATTTTCACTGCGAAATGTTTAATTTTTAAGTTGTTATTTTTTTTTAAATCTTCGCTTAAAAATAATGCATTGTCGATTAATTAATAATACTCATATGTTTTACATTCAGGAAAATTTGTTTTAAACGTTGGCGTAAAAATAATGCATTGTCGGAATTTTTTTACTTTTTGACATTCGAGAATTTTTTGAAAACTTTTTTTGAAGATTAATTTAAATATGATCGATTCCATTCAGTTAATTTCAATTAAAAAAAAAAGTATATAAATATGTATCTTGTCTATTTTAATTTGCAAGTTTTAATTATTTTATTTTTATTCTACTAATTTTATGTTTGTTTATATAAATAAGGACGTAATAATAGCTTTCGTCCTCGATTTGGTTGTTCGAAAATTATTATATGAAAATTTGTTTCTAACTCCGACCTTTCGTAATCTATTAACTGGGCTATTCCAACCATACGTAACTATTCGTAGAATAGCTATCACAGTTCCGTCTGTTCACCAAACCAAGCAGAATATCAGAAAACAGTTTCAAGTAAAAATGGATAACTAGAACGAATTTCCCACTGCGACAAATGTACCTCGATAGTATTTAAATATTATTAAAACCGTTACACCAAAAAAAAAAAAAATGCATTGTCGGGATACTGTGTTACTGTTATACATTCAAGAAAATTTATTTTTAACTCTTAGTGTAAAAATATTCTTGATAAAATAAAATATTTGAATTCGTAGTATGTTAATCTAATCTGATTTTATTTTATTGAATTCTGTTCGATTCAACTGAATATTTAAGTGAATTCCATTCATCAATATTTTATTTAATTCTATTTATTTCAATTCATTTCAGTGCATTTCAGTTCAATTCAATTCAAATCAATTCAGTTCATTTCAATTAATTTTAATTAATTTCAATGTGTGATTTCAAAAGTTTGATGTGTGCGGTCCGTGGGTGGAAAAAAACAACCAGTTGTGAATGAACGATTGTTATAGTTGTTTGCTGGACGCGTGCACGTGGATACAAATGCTTGTAAAAGTGACGCTGTGTGTTTGTATGTTCATAGTATTACACAAACTACAGTTAGGTTTTAAAATTTCAGAAATAATACTCATTTTAATTTACGATTCGTTATTTAACTTTCTGTCTCTTTGCATACAGAGATGAAATATGTTTGTATGTTCATATTATTACTATTTAGGGGGTTACACAAATTACAGTTAGGTTTTAAAATTTCAGAAATGATACTTATTTTAATTTACGATTCCTTATTTGACTTTCCGTCTCTTTGCATACAGAGATGAAATATGTTTGTATGTTCATAGTATTACTATTTAGGGGGTTATACAAATTACAGTTAGGTTTTAAACTGTTAGAAATGATACTAATTTTAATTTTAATTTACGGTTCATTATTTAACATTTCGTCTTTATACACACAGTGATGAAATATTCATTTAAAATTAAGACTTCTACAAGACTTTGGTAATCTAGACTTTGGTAATCTAGACTTTGGTAATCTAGACTTTGGTAATCTAGACTATGTTGCCGATTGCTTGATTGTTATTACTATAATAATATTACACTTTCTACCCTCGAGTCATCATTTCATCATTGAAAAAGGTAGATGAAACACATACCTTTGACAAATAGAATATGCTCTCTACATGTACAATGTGAACTAATGAAATTGGCGATGAAGTGAAAAAGACGTCTGCCAAAATATTGCCAGTTTATAAATTTAGATTGCTATTTGATGGGTTTTTTAAAGGTGATATTCCCAAAAAACTAACAGTTTGGTTTCTGTAAAATAATTATACATATTTATAATTTCCATGGCTGAAATTATGTATTTTTTAAATTGTATTTGTATATTTTGTATGTTTACAACTAGAAATATGCACCAATACACGTTTGAATACTTGATACACCTCACTACTGTGACGAATATGCCATCTTGTCATTCATTTATTTTTATTTATATAATGTACCTCATATGTCGGTTGAGTTAATAAATCCCAGTTCAGCTCAGTTTATTATTTTTCTCCATAAAACAGTCGTCAGGAAACGGTTATTTTGTATCAAATAACTTAAAAGGACATTCCTGAGTTTGCTGCATTGTAAGATGTTCCCGACTAATGAAATATTTCTACGATTAAACTTACATATTAAATATATTTTCTTGTTTGGAATATCAGGGTCTGTATATTCAATGTGTTTATTGTCGTCTAAATATTTGTAAGAAGCCCAAACTGGATTTTCTCTTCAAATAATTTCGGAAATAAAATGAAATTTAACCTAGTACAAATATTACAACGATCAGAAACACGTTCAATATACAGCCACTAATATTTCATGCAGAAAATTATATTTGATATGTAATTAGAATCGTTAAAAAGTCTATGTTAGTCGATGATATCTTCAAAATTGCAGCAAACTCAGGAATGTCCCTTTAAATCGTTTTATAAACACAGACCTACGAATATTGCAGGTCATGAATATATATATATATATATATATATATATATATATATATATATATATATATATATATATATATATATATATATATATATATATATATATATATATATATATATATGAAATCTGGTTTGGTTTGGGTTGGTTTTCATGCATTTGTAAACAAAACAAATAGGTATTAAAATCAAATTAGAAAAAAGAGAACTAAGGATCTAAATTTCCTACATAGATACGTAGTGATATCCGAAAATATAACTATGATTTGACGGTTTTATAATAAATGAGCATCACCTACATTAAAAAATCAATAGTGTAACATATTTATTATAGTTTTTTAAATGGTACTTCGCCATCGAAAAGATATATTTACCAAAAATATTTACAGACCTTAATCTGTGTTAAATTACCGAAATAATATTACATATTAAAAGAATCTGTAACATACATGAGTATGACGAATCTATCATAGGCATATTCAAAGTCGTATCTCTACACAAGACTGATTCCCAAAAAAATGTATGATACAGTCGTGTAAACAAAGTTAGGTCTGAATGTGCACTCGGAAGTGTATAAAATATTTCAAGCAAATTGCAAGGGACGTTAATTGTGTTACAGAAATATTGCTCAATATATGTCTTGAGGTTTGAATATTTCAAGCAAACGGCAAGGAATGTTTATTATGTTACAGAAATATTGCTCAATATATGTCTTGAGGTGTGAATATTTCAAGCAAATGGCAAGGATTTTTAATTATGTTACAGA
This sequence comes from Gigantopelta aegis, assembly GCF_016097555.1. Taxonomy (NCBI): domain Eukaryota; kingdom Metazoa; phylum Mollusca; class Gastropoda; order Neomphalida; family Peltospiridae; genus Gigantopelta; species Gigantopelta aegis. The sequence continues at coordinate 70,622,476 of NC_054704.1, forward strand.
AATATTGCTCAATATATGTCTTGAGATCTGAGTATTTCAAGCAAATGGCAAGGAATGTTTATTATGTTACAGAAATATTGCTCAATATATGTCTTGAGGTGTGAATATTTCAAGCAAATAGCAAAGATTTTTAATGTTACAGAAATATTGCTCAATATATGTCTTGAGATCTGAGTATTTCAAGCAAATGGCAAGGAATGTTTATTATGTTACAGAAATATTGCTCAATATATGTCTTGAGGTGTGAATATTTCAAGCAAATAGCAAGGATTTTTAATGTTACAGAAATATTGCATTTGAGGTCAAGTATCTTGAATGCAAAATATACTACACATGTATTTCTGAAATTGTTGTCTTGTAATCTCCCGTTAACAAATTAACATGTAATGTATAGATCTTCACCTTATCTTATGTACATTATATAAATGTAAACTAAACACACGGTGCATAAGCCACTGTTCAAGGAATGAAAGGATTCTATGAGTAATTAAAGCTGCACGGTCCTGGTACAACACTATACTTTGACACAGCCTTTTTTTCTTTGACTGCTAAAAACGAAGGATTAGATTCAGACATCCAACACATTATTATATTTCTTCTAAATAAAATAATAACACAACATGTGTAAACCACAGTTATTAAAGTCAGTACAGGTTAACACGAAGATTCCCGTGTAACTATAAGGACAGTTGACAGAAGCATTCGTGAATTTCCTCCTTGGCGCTCTGGTTGTAACATATTTAGTTACTTACAGAAACGCTTATCTACAGGAAGATTCGCCCCCAATATCTTGCAACCTATAAAAAGTAGTGACGTCATATACTAGTATATAGATGAGTGTTGCCAAGCGTATCCATGTGGGATACACGTATGCCACATGGATTTCTTACGCAGGATATTTCTACCTTGCATTTGCAGGTATGAGAGGAAATCATCAATTTTGTCTCGTGGTCCTTCCCACGCCCTCACACACACACACACACACACACACACACACACACACACACACACACACACACACACACACACACACACACACACACACACACACACACACACACACACACACACACATAAAAGCCAGTCGCGATGTCTTTATTTAAAAAGTCTAAACGAAGTTCAAAGTTGCGTCCACATCCCAAAGTTTTTTGGGTTGTTTTTTTACTCAAAACTAAACCCATCCCAGCTATATAACGCGTCACACCACACTCTACTGCTTACAGTCACATTGCAGCGCCTGTTAATTGAAGCCGACTATCAATTATTAACTACTCAATCAATGGATGCCTCCGTTCGTTTGGATTCATTTGTGTTCGCCACAGCACAAAGATCTTATATAATACTGCACGATGTTGTAGCTTCTTTAATTAATGATGGCCGCTGTCGGGGTGGTGCATAATCTCCGTTTGTATAACAGAGTTCAAAGTCTTTTTACTGGCAAGTAGCAGGCGCCGCATAGGGGTAGGGAGCGGGCGGATAGGGTGCAGTGTGTATGTGTGTAAGGGGGGGGGGGGGGGACTAACACCTCCAACTCTAAATATTATGGTTCCATAGATGAAATGTGAAGTAATATCTATATGTTCCACCCCACCCCACCACAAACTGCTAGCATCTTCAGACGCTTACTGATAGACATGGGGAGTGGCTGATTTTTTTTTCTTCTTTTCTTTTATTTTTCACCGGCCTCGGTGGCGTCGTGGTTAGGCCATCGGTCTACAGGCTGGTAGGTACTGGGTTCGGATCCCAGTCGAGGCATGGGATTTTTAATCTAGATACCGACTCCAAACCCTGAGTGAGTGCAAGGCTCAATGGGTAGGTGTAAACCACTTGCACCGACCAGTGATCCATAACTGGTTCAACAAAGGCCATGGTTTGTGCTATCCTGCCTGTGGGAAGCGCAAATAAAAGATCCCTTGCTGCTAATCGGAAAGAGTAGCCCATGTAGTGGCGACAGCGGGTTTCCTCTCAAAATCTGTGTGGTCCTTAACCATATGTCTGACGCCATATAACCGTAATTAAATGTGTTGAGTGCGTCGTTAAATAAAACATTTCTTTCTTTCTTTCTTTCTTACTTTTCTTTTTCAGCTTTTCATTTTGTTTTTTCAATTTTGTTTCTTTCACTACTTTTTCACTTTTTCCTTCATTGAGTTTACCATACATTCGTTTTCGGTTTTTATGAGACATACAGTTATTGGGAACGTCTGCTACCTCGTTGAGTACGCGGAGTAATAAGTGACATGGAAGTAAATTATTGGTATCCTCCCATTTGTTACACGTCCCATTTCTGACACATCTTATAACAACATAGGTCATGGTTGAGTGAACTGCTAATACCATACCTTTTACCTAGTAGCCAGTGCACCACGACTGGCATATCAAAGGCCGTGGTATGTACTACCTTGTCTGTGGTATGGTGCATAATAAAAGATCCCTTGCTGCTAATCGAAAAGAGTAACCCATGAAGTGGCAACAGCGGGTTTGCTCTCTCAATATCTGTGTGGTCCTTAACCGTATGTCTGACGTCATATAACCGTAAATAAAATGTGTTGAGTGCGTCGTTAAATAAAACATTTCTTTCTTTCTTTCTTTCTACGTAGTATGCAATAATGGACTTACTTACGATCAAGACATATTTATTCACATTTATTTATTACAAATTATCTATTTACTATGCGATGATAGGGAATCTATGCTTGTATCTGATGTACTGTAAACTGGAATAATATTGCTCAAAATATTGTTAACAATTAAGACCCTTTTAGAAGTAAAACCGTTTATTAAGTAAAACAATACGTTTGGATTTTTTAGTTTAAACACGCGTTATTTTCCCGATTTACAGTATGCATATAAAGTTACAAATGCATACATGTATTATATGTACCAATGTGATCGGTTTGATGGAATAAAGTTGAATTGAATTGAACAGTTGAATTGGACTAGACTGTTCCACTAAGGTTATAGGGGTTTGCTTAATTAGTCCCTAAGCTGATTGTGTAAAAACTGGGAATATGCAGGTGTGTAACAAATGGGAGACTACCAAATTATCAACCAATTAATCATAAATATTAAAAAGTGAAGAACAAATAGCTTCGCATACTAGTAGGCCTATATAGTGATAATAACCAGGGGGCAGTTTCACAAAACATTGTATGTTTACGTCTGCGACTAGCAGTTATAACAGGCATACATTTACAAGTGTTTGGCATCTATTTCACGAATTTTTTTTACATCTTTACGGAAAATGGAGCATTTTAAGGACAAAAAAATTTAATATGTGTATTTCTGACTATATTTGTTGTACTATAATAGTAATAAGAATTGTGGTTTAGTCGTAGATTTACGTTTACGTAAAAAAACTAGGCTTACGATGTTTTATGAAACTGGGCCCAGTCCATGTTTTGTGTTTCAAAGGTATCTGTAGTAGGTGTTATCAACCTAAATCAGGAACAAACAGCTTTCACTTTAGGAGGCACCGTCTATACTTAGTGTTCCCCCAATTCAGTTTCCCTACACCTAGTTTGCCTACAGTATGAAAAGGTTGCACCCCCAATTAAAAGTGGAACACTCCATGTATAGTCCCTATGTATAATAAATAACATGACAAAATAATATGACTAGCACATATTTTATTATAAAAACTATTAAAATGACCTCACAAATATTAAGCAAATATTGGGGTTTTTTACAAAATGTTCACAATTCAAAGTCATATTTATAACTGCATTTTTAGCAAGTGGCTGGCAGCGTCTAAAAACTCTGAAGGAGTTACGGTACGATCACATTTATCCGTTTTTTACTCTCCGCTCCCGCTCCCGCACCCGTTATCCATCGTCCGTTGTCCGTTGCTTACGAACACACCTGTCAGTAATTTTAACAAAAATGCATGTCTACAGTTGCTGCACGAGAATACTTTATTTCACGTGTGTTGTAGGGTATATATACTTCGAAGCATACAATAAAAATCAATGTGCTCTAGTGGCGTCGTTAAATAAAACAAACTTTACTTTACTTTTTTACTTTCTTTACTGTACTGCACTGTGCCGTACTGTACCATACCATAATTTTCATATATAAATTAGGATTACATATTTCAAAAATACATATCTTTACTCTTTTTTTATTGCATGCATTTTTATTTGCATGCATTGCCATATTATAAGTAGGCCTACACAAGATGCTAGGGTTATACAAACCTGATATTTTCGTGACGTTGCCAATGGACATCCATATATTTGTATGCATCTATACGTCTTTGTACATGTGGTGTGCAGGATTATATAACATCTCCCTCTCACGGGCAAGTCCTATAAGCTTCTCGTAATCGAAGTCGTCTGTTTGTCTCGGCATTTTATAACACTGAACATCAGTAATAAAATTAAAATAAACAATTTTATTTTAGTTTGGTATTATTAAATTTTATATAGAAACAAATTAGTGTAATAGTCAATATTATATGGAACCTTAATTTCAATTAACCAAATTTTATAAAATTACTTCTCCGTTAGAATTACAACAACATGAAATGTAAAATAACAAAGTTATGGTCAGAGTACATTATATGATAATTTTATAATTTTAGGAACAGCGAGGAAGTTACTTTTGTTTGCAATGAATGGGGTATTTCGTTTTTAATTACTTAAATAGTAACCCCGCCCCACTTATATATACGGTTCACTACCCATTAATGTTGAATGAGAGAATAAAATTTTAACGAAAACATTTATACGGAAAATAAAGCATTTACCAGAAGTGCCAGACCAACAACCTACATAACTACGTACCTTTGAAACATATAAATTTCACCAGTAAAAGACACTGCAGACAATAACGTTTTCGTATTTATAGCAAATTGATTACAAATTACTTATAGCCATTGGTCGATATTAACTCATCATTTCAACAAGAAAATCATGAATACTGTGATTTCACGTGTAAATGTATTCAGTGGCATACCTGTATCACTTATTTTTCGTGGGAATGGGTGGTATTTCACCTTTAATAAAATATGAAAGTACTTGATGGGTTGGGGTATGTTTGAACCCCACCTTACCACAACCCCCCTATAAAAATTAATTATGAAAATATTTACATTGGTGGAATAATGAAATAACTTACACACACAAACACACAGACATATATACAGACACACATCCAGACAGATATTTATGTAATTAGAGCTGTATCTACGAAGAATTGAATCGCGAGGTCAGGAAATACCCTAAATATGACATCACACTGTGGGAATCCTATCCGCATCCATTGTCCGCTTCAGTGAAAATCGGTCCAGGAACGATTTGTGCGGACGAGTGTAAGTGTGCGGAAGCGGAGACGGCTAGGTCTGTTTGCACGCATTGATTTCAATACAATCGAATTTGACTGACGACGGATAACGGGTGCGGGAGCGGAAGCGGAAGGAAAAAACGGATAAATGTGATCGCGGCCTTATGTGGCCTTGCTGAAGCTCATCCTTCAACCTCACAGGGTGTGTGTCAAAAACATCACGATACACCC